>NW_015114809.1:0-10227 GCF_001443285.1 Poecilia latipinna
TTCTTCTTCTTCTTCTTCTTCTTCTTCTTCTTCTTCAGGACCTGGATTGCTTGCAGTAATTGGTGGAACCAGAAATTCTGTTCTGTACAAAAAAAAATATCCTGGGTTGAAATGTAGAACCAGGATTATTTGACCCTAAAGTGGAGCTCAGATGGGCTGTCCTCCACAACAGTGGTTCAAAGCATACCAGCAAGTTTACATCTGAATGGCTCAAGAAAAATGAAAGCCTTTGTGGCTTAGATGAGCTATGTACTCAAATCCAATACAGATGCCGCGCCACACATAAAAACCCTCCAATGAGTGTCCAGTGTGTGTGTTAGAACGTTTCTGCAAAGAAGAGCTGGTCAATATTTCTTGCCGGTTGTATAAAGTTTTGACAAAACAAACACTGGCAGTTGTTGGAAACGTATCACGTCTAGAGGCCCATTATTTTTTAACCAGGGCTGTCTAGACATGAAGTCATGACTTGAAGACTAAATCTTCTGCTTAATCTGGTTATCTTTGTTTGATATGAGATATTGTGAGATGTTACACCGATTTATATTGGTGTAACGTCTAAATTACACCAATCTAGACATTGGTTGGTGTTGTTAGTGATTGGAGTTGTTTTGTTTGTTTGTTTGTTTTTTTGTGTTGATTTCTTCAAAGTAATATCCTTTGACTTTAACACAGGCATACAAACTGACCCTAAAACTAAGACAGATTGACAAATGAATTTCTTTGAGATGTGATTGGTTGACTGCGTCTTTGCTAGAAGTCGTACTGAGTGTAAAATATTTTTTAGCAAAACAGTTTCGTTATGTGCAACTCCACATCTTTCTGTTTGTTTTGTCTCCACTTGTAAGCAAAATCATAAAAATATAAGCAGACCATAAAAGTGGAACAAGAGAGCGGAGAGTGTTGGTGCTATAAGATTTTACTGTTGCAATTTTTCAGTGTTGCACAGTGTCATCAGATGTTCAATGATCCACTGGTATAATTTCAGAGGTGCAAGCATAAACTCACTGCTTACAGAATGCCAAAGGAAAACTTCAATTAGCTTTTGTAGGCTGTTTATGTTTGTTCTGGTTATGTATATATATTTTTTTTTCATATTGTTACCAAAACAAGTATAAACTAAAGGCATATTTCTCTGGAAGCAGTTTGTCTTTGAGAAATCACAAATGTGAGAGTGAGACACATGACCTGCAGGACAGACCAGTGATTACAAGAGGTTTTATATATTCCGAAATGTAAACCTGGCATAACGCTCCAAAGTCTTAATTATTGAACTGATGAGGGCCACGTCAGGATTAATAAATAATCTCTGTTGTAATAAAAGTCTTCTCTATTTTCACCTTGGCCAGTCTCATGAGCTCAGGGGTCCATGAATTATTCTGCTCATTTCTAACCGTGATCCATCTCAATTGGGTGGGCAGCAGGATTGGATTAGCTCTCCCACTGTCTGTGGTGACAGAGTGGAAACGAGAGAGTTAAGTCTCTGCAAAGAAAAGGAGCGCTGCAGCTTAAAATAAAATAAAATTTTAAAAAAAATCAAACAAACTGGGTGTGCTCGGTATAAAACAGATAATTACTGGGAGGGTTAATGTTGCTCACAGTGGGTAGTAACCCTGCTGCTCTGTGCAAAAACGTCAGCATTCTTCCTCTGCGAATGTGTTTAAAGGGCTTCTCCTGAAAACACAACGAGCTACAATTCAGCAGAGCATAATTATGCTTTCTTCAAAGAACGTGTGAGGTTGTGGAAAATATGAAGTCATTTAGACTTTTTTAAATGATCTTCAAATATTTGCATGTTTAAAAGGATGGCGAATGCTAACGGTTGAAACCAGATGTTTATGTGCACCTTACACAGAGGCACATGAGCTTAAATCAGGTGAACAATTTTCTGTTTTAGGTCAGTCAGGGTTTAGCAAAAATGAGTTATACTTGCTACATTCCAGAACAATGAGAGGAATGTCTGATATTTTTTCAACTATTTTAAAATTCAGAAGATTACAAACAATTACTTGGTATTTTGTCAAATTGCCTTTTGAATGGCATGACTTATGGCAAATGTATGTAGTATTTTTACTTTATCTTCCTGTAATAGTTTGCTGTAAGTGATCACAGTAGGTTGTAAGCATGAAAATTGGCTTAACTGACATTAAGCCAATTTGTAGCTTATTTGCCTGTACGTTCAGGATAACTTTACATTTGGATGGTTCTACTTTTCTTCTAAATGCCACAATGGTCATTTCGGCAAAACACTTTTACAAACCAAGATACTTCATAAAATATACATAATTGAAACTTCTGCTCATCTTCATAATGAGAATCTAATTTAACAACTGCATCTCCAACCAGAGGCTTTTTTTAGGTCTTTACAGGAGATCTGTCCAGCATAAAATCATCCCCATGTTCAGAATGTAATACAATATTAACAGAAAGTGCATGGATTTCAGGGACTCACCTCACAAGTAAAACCGATTATATAGATTATTGCACACATACTGATGTTTTAAAACTTTTATTTCTGTTAATGGTGATGATTTCTTGCTTATAGCTAATGAAAACATGATATATCAAGATTAGAACATAACACCAGACCAATATGGATGCATTCTTAGCGTAGAAATGTGGGTCTAATGAAAAATATGTTTAATATTTGCTAGAGGTTGTTGTTTTCAAAACATACCTTTAATAAATGAGTTTCACTGGGACCCATATTCTAATTTACTGAATATGACTTTATAATATATTGGAAAAAAATGTGATTGTTAGAGTTGCAACACCAATTACTTTCCCTTTGAATTTAATTGAGTTAAGCAATGACCAAACAATTAATGTGCTACATAGCTAATAGAAAGGTGTCTCAAAAGACTTGCAGCTGCAACAAATGCAAATGATTACGAAAACTCTATTTGATAAACACAGGTAAGCATTAGGTCACCAAAGAACAAGATATTGTCCTTGAAATCTATCAGTAAACAAAACCAATGCAGCAGAGAGAAAAGTAAGTAGTTATGATGCTATTTCCTTTTCTTTTAAGGTAATATCCTTTCATTTTGGATGAAGTGCCACTGCTGTTGACTATCCTGTTTCATATTTTCAGAGTATGTGACTACAGTTTAATAAAACATTACAAAATCATTACAAATGTAACGTGCAAATACTGAATACAGCCCCAGGAGGCAGATGTTTATAACTGGCATGACTAAAAGACAAAACCTTTACCTTGAATAGTCCAGTCTTAATGTTATATGTTGTGCCTTATCTCGAAAAGCAGTCATTTTACCACAGATTACTGTTAAAATGATGGGGAGGGGGGAATGAATAAATACGTCTAGATGACATTGAATTTATTTTTGTCGTTTGTGCTCAGTGATGAACACGAGCCTGAGAAAGCAGCAATTTAATTCAGCGAATGATTATAAAAACATTTCTTTTTGTATGACACAAAAGAACAGATGCGCTAACGAGAGGTTGATCGCATAAACACATGCCAAAATCACATTAAATGTACAACACTCTTCCAAATGCAATAACATATGTTGATCTGAGAGCATTTTACAAACTGACTCACTAATAACCGGCATTTATTCTATATTTGTAAACAAAACAGACAATGTAAGTATTTTCCTACAAAGTATTTCAATCCAAATAATGAAAATAAAGCCATCCAAGCCAACCCGACCCATTGGGAGAAGGTGTTTGTGCCTCTTGTTAAAATTTGAATTAACTGTGATCAGCAACATTTAAAACATATTTATTTATGTATTAAGACTGATCATGCATATAATGACATGTATTAAAGCAATAAATTGGCTTGGGACTCCAGCAAACCACAGTGAGAGTCATTATCTACAAAATAACAAAAGGAGAAAAAAGTTTCACCTTCAAAGGTGAAAGCAACAGTGAAAGTTTTTTTTTTTTTTTTTTTTTTTTTTTTTTTTTTCATTTTGATTGTGAAGACTTATCTATATTTAGGAATACATTGAAACTTTCTGGAAAGTCAATTTAGCGATATTAAAACATGATGCGAACAAAACATGCAACAGTAAAGATTATCTTAAATTTTTTGTTAGTTGTTAAGACACCAGCAAAAACTGTTATATCAATCTAAAATGTTATGTATTTTGGACGTTAAATTAGTTACTTTATACAAAAGTATTTTTTTTTTACATCTCCTAATATTACTTTAAGGGTTCCTTTTCGCGTCCTCTGGTGTTGAGCTTCAGCAGTTCTCTTTGACACACAGACTGTTCATGTGTGGAGCGGTATAAACACTGTAACTCCGACTGGCTGTTTGTGAAGATTAAAACCAAACATGACTTATTCTGCCTGCCTGTGACTGTAAAAGGAGGTTTGGTGGTGTTAGAGAATTTTCGGTATTATCATTTTGTTATTACTTTAGTTCACATTCAGTCTATAGATTATTGTGAGTTTCTATTTAAAGTGTTCTCTTCCTTATGTGTGTATGAACTGACCTGGAGGGCAGGACTGTCTGTTTCATCTTCATGTGAAACAGTTAACTCTGTGTTTCCCAGACCCTAAATTCTTATCAATCAGAATACCTCCTAACTGCCTGTGAGCAGTCGTATTTTGTCTCTTGTATAGTTTGACCTAGAGCTGAACTGGGCTCAGATCGTAGATCAGATATCACACCTGGAACTGAGTTGCTGGTTTGTTTAGGTTAAATGTTTTACGACCTCTGTTGTTTTTTCTGGCTGTTCTGCTTTGACAATAAAACAGGGGCTCACGCGGAGGCAGACCAGAACTCTCTGTGAACGGCCTGGAGAGGCGGTTGGCGGAGATTTCTCCTTTTGCAAAAGCTTTGCCTTAAAATTCATATATGTTGTCTGTGGTTCTTTAATATAGGTTCGAGAAAAAGTACCTATCAGGTGGCTTTTCCCAGATAGCATCTCACTGCATGACTCAATCGTGACTCTCGGCTGCCACGGCAAACATTCCTCTGAATTGGATTACATTCACATAATGTATGGAAGGCAGCACTTTCATACAAGATAAACCGTAGCAACGAATAAAGGTGGGAATGGAAACAGTCCATCTGCACAGACAGCAAATCAGCTCAGAGTAGAATTATGTGTTGTTTTTTTTTATTTATCGTGAAAAATCTGGTTTCAACATTAAGTGATGTTTTAAAATATATTTCAGGTCACTAATACTTGTTTTGCATGTTTTATTTTTGGCCTTGCTCTTTCAGTAGTCTCTCTCTCTCTATCTCTCTCTCTCTTTCTGTCTCTCTCCTTAAGTAATATGAAAAATACTCTGAGGGTTTTCTGCTCATCACAGTTTCACCAGCATCCTTCTGAAGTTTCAGCTGATGCACAGACCTAAGCAGGTAGCTGAGGGATAATTTTAGCAACAGTTAATAATTGCCTTGGAGGGTGCATAAATATATTAAAACTTTAGGCAACCCTCACTTTGCATAAGTACGATGAAGAGCGCATACGCAATTATACCTTCACAAATCTACCCAGATTACCCGAATAAAGCTGATTAATTTTAGTGCCTGCTATGTTTTTATTAGTGCATTGCAACCTCTGGTCAATTAAGTAATTAAATACTCCCGCTAAGTCTCCTCCCCTGCATAAGGTTAATAGTTTTTCAACATCAATACTTTTCCTATAGGGAGTTGGAGAAATGTAAGTCTTCTGTTACATGTTACATCTATTAAAGACCATGGTATAGCAACTGTGTATTGAATTATTTTGTTTATTTTAGATTAGTTTGCATCTATTTTTATACACAGAGGCTATTAGTTCTTGATGCAGCCGTCCAAGATTCGATTTCCAACTCTGAAATTTTTGCTCCATGTCTTCATTCCTTCTGTTTCTACCCATTTTTCTGCCGGGCATGCTGCAAATAAAGGTGACTATGAGCCGGACAAAACCTTTAAATTTGTTTTTTCTCAGAGTATTTTCATCATGATGAAAATACATGAGTCCTATCTAATGGAAACATTGGGCGTTGTGTCAAAAACATTCTCCTTGTTTCCAGATTAACTGTACTGTTTACCATTTTTTATGTGGGGATGCAATTTAAAAAAGTGGGAAACTATTACTCTAATGTTTAATATGCACTTTTACTTTTTGATTTCAGTCCAGCAATAAAGAGAAGAGAGAGTCAACAAGAATATGCATCTATTTGAGTCATTTGTATTTATTAAGTAAAATGTTTTTGTTAACTTATTATTTTAATGTATTAAATTTTATTTAAAAATATAAGCATTATTTCTCAAAATAATGCTTATGCATCACTAAAGTCACAATACTATTGCTGTCTTCTCTCTAAAGTATTAGCTATAAGGCTTAGAGCCAATATTATCAGCCAGCAACAAACTATGAGTAAAAATAATGCAATTAAAAATTAAACAACTCCAAATCCAATCATAACCTACTTACATATTTGCTGAAATTATAAAGTCATAACATGACTCCATATATTCAAGATTAGAACTCCTATCTAAGATTAGTTAGTGACCGCATCAATACATATATGCATACAATTTCTATTATGATGATGCACAAGAGTTTATTACTTGGATTTTGTGGAAACTGGAATAACATGGCTGTCACTCACTGAACAATAAGGATAGCACTATGACATTCAAAATGTCCCAGTGCTATTTGGCGAGCAGTTTTACACGTCACTTCTGAATTATGTAACTATTGTGGAGGAAAAGTTCAATTTTCTATGTTTTACAGCACAGCATTTCTATCTCCGAGTTCAACCTCATACATCCAAGCTTGAGGCTCTGCACAATGGTGCCGCACTCTCCTTTCTTAGTTGCTTGGCGACGCCAGCCAAACACAACTGTTCAAGTTTGCTTATAGAGCACCACTCACACACAAGGAAATACAAAGTGCTTCACAGCACAGCCTTGCAACAGGGAGGGAGAGCACGACACAGATTGCTCTGCGCTTGTCATGTTTGGAACAGTTTCGGTGAAGGACCCAAGCACACAGAGCCGCTACACGTGTAAAAGATGGTTAATGAAAAATAAGAGATTTGGAGAACCTGGGAGGAAAAACAAGCAGGTGAAATAAGCTGAGGCACTTAAATAGAAGGAAACTTGAGTACCGGACACAAAACAGGTGGATGATTGGAGCAGCTGTGAGGAAAGAACATTTAGGCTGGCTGAGGGAGAGAGGAAGAGATGACAGGAAAGGGAGCAAACATAAACCAAGAGACAAACGCAAATATTCTAACAGAATCAACTAAATATAAAAAAAAATGTGGACAAAAAGTGATTTCTAACCATAAATAAATAAATAAATAAATAGCTGACAGTGCTCTGTTCACTTGCACTCTGACATCTGTTATTTACTCATTTAGACTCCAGTTATGATATGTGTTTACATTGCACAGTGCAAATAAATGTCGTAATTTTCTTCTGTAATGTTAAAGTAGCAGCTCTTGTATTTACACAGCATCTATTAAGATAAACTGTCATTTATTTATTTATTTATTTATTTATTTATTTATTTATTTATTTATTTATTTATTTATTTATTTATACAAAAGCAATACAAAAACACACCGAGATAAGAAAGATTTTAAAGTGAGCAGGTTAACGTAAAATAAAGCAATAAAATAGTGGAATAAATCCTGGTGACGTAAGATTGACGCAGTTAACAAAAAAAGCTATTAAAAGCTTAGGTAGCTTATTCTTAACAACATATCGCTGTTTTAGTCGTTTTTATTAGACAAATAAGACTTTCTAGAAACACAAGGAAGAAAAGAGGATCTCGTATGCTGCAACATCTTCAGAGAAGATTTTTTAACGGGAAACCAAAAATGGCAGACTTGAACCAGACCTTTTCACAATTATTCCCTCATTGTCTCCCCTTTCTTCTCTGCTCATCTGTCACATCATCTCTGACCTTTCTATTTGACACGGCAGCAGTCAAACGTCAGCCCTCAAACATATCATTTATGGAAGGATTGAAGCCATTAAAAGCAGTTGTCTTGGAAAAGGCTATAATTTCTCAGAAAGCTAAGGCCAGAACCCCGGCCACCGGAGTTGGTCTAATTACTGGCCAGGCCTAATTTTCTCCTTGTATGGACTGTGATGCGAGTCAGATTTGACACTCAAGGCTAGACTTCCTCTGGTTTCTGCCCTTTGTGTCAGTCCTGTTAACCTTTCCCTTTCACCTTTGTCTCAGTCTTTTTGTGTTCAATTAGGCGCTATTAACATGAGCTGGGGAGTGAGAACTAGAGCTATTTCATCAGCTCTAGGAAGAAAATGACCGCATTATGATTATCTTCTCTAAGTAGATATTTGCTTAATACACTTAGCTTTTCAGAAATGTTGAGATTGCTCATTTGCTGCTTTTATATTTGAATTGTTCACGTACCTTTTGCTCGTTTAAGAGACTTTTTAATACTATCAAATGTGGGCCAGGCTTTGGATGTTGACATTTTTAGTTATGTCAGTAAAATTGCGAAAATGTCCCAATAATAATGCTTTATATCTACATAAAACAATATTTTATGAGGTTAAAATGTGCAAAAAAAACTTAAAACAAAGCATCACTGTTTGCCCTTTGGGATATTGTGAGCTATAGTGGGTATTGTCAGCACTCTGTAATTAATCATACCACCTAACAGAATTCACAGGTTCCCCTTTGCTTAATTGGACTGCGGCAGCAGAATGTACTAAGTGATGATTTATTCAGCAAGCAGGTGCCCACTTCCTCCTTCTTTTTGCAGGTACAGAGGATGGATGGCTCACGGCTGCACCCAGGCACTCCTGGTGTTCCTCCATGTCTCAGGCCAATCAGCTATCAAGGCACTTTTACTAAGTCGTGCCTCAGGGTGGCAAAATGAGAACAGTAAAGGGTACAGTCCAATCAATTTCCCCACTTTTCTCTGCATCCATGACTTCCTCCGGTGAAAACAGGGGAGCAGATGAAGATATTGATCAGTTTATCAAGCGAGCTTCCTCACCACGGATGTTTACAGGTAAAAGCCAACACCGAGTCGGCAGAGAGGGAAGTCGTTTAGTCGTTTCTCCTCTCCACTTTTCGGGTCTTTGTTTCATTTACTGGCGTTGCTGAGGGGCAGATCAGAGGTAACTACATCATTTCAGGTTTGTTGGAGGCAGGTCCCCTCACCACGCTGCTTTGTTACATCTGAGGTTAGGATTATTTTGTCCCACAGAACACAGTATGTAGTTAAGGGAAACATTTCTCACAGAAAGCCCAAAGAAATGGTTAAAGATTATGTACGTAATGTCTTCTGTGGTCGTTCCTCAAACAGCTGAATCATGTTGTGTTATCAAGTATTAAGAAGCACGACAAAATGTAATGTTTGTTATTCACAATTGGTGACTGTAAGATGTTTTTATGACTTTTTATTTTTGTGTTTTTTTATGATATAAAGCACTTTAAACTGCCTCGTTGCTAAAATGTGCTATAAAAATAAAGAAATGCTATACAAATAAACCTTGACTTGACTTGAATATGTCAGTCTTTCTTTCTTGATATGCTTCCACTGAAACCCGAAGTTGCTATATTTTTGTGATGTGAAGAGATTCAAATTAAACATCCACATGTAATGCAGTAAGTATGAGTATGAAGAGTTTTATTTTAACGCTGCAATCAACAAATATTTTATTAGATTTTTTTCTAGTAGTAGAACAACACAATATTGTGCAAAATTGTGAAAGTTAAAAGGAAATTAAATGTTTTGCAAATAAATATCTATATGCACATGTATTCAGACTTTCTAAGTCAATACTTATATAACTACTTGCTGACTATTTCTGGAAAGACAGCTGCAATTTTCATGTCTTATTGCAGGCCATCCTATCTCTTAAATATTTTCTGATCTATTGTGTTGTAGCTCTGACTGTATGTTGATGTCTGTTCTCTTGTTTCAAGGTGAACCAATGCCGAAGCGTAAAGTCTCCTACAGATTCTAACAGGCTTTCTTGCGGGATTGCACTATATTTATTTCCATCCATCTTTCCTTCAACTTCAGCCAACAACTGGGCCCTGCTGTGAAAAAACATCCCCTCAAAATGATGCTGCCGCTACTCTGTTTCACAGCAATGATGCATTCAGGAAAATGGGCAATGATAGTTTCCTGCCGTACATAATTTTTCGCAGAAAAGTACTTCTTATTGTAATAATCACATGTGGTTATGACAAATATTTTTGGGGAAAAAAAGTGTAAGAAATGTCAAATGACACCATCTAATAGTTTATAGTGGGTGTCAAA
>NW_015114809.1:10780-14197 GCF_001443285.1 Poecilia latipinna
TACAAAAACACACCGAGATAAGAAAGATTTTAAAGTGAGCAGGTTAACGTAAAATAAAGCAATAAAATAGTGGAATAAATCCTGGTGACGTAAGATTGACGCAGTTAACAAAAAAAGCTATTAAAAGCTTAGGTAGCTTATTCTTAACAACATATCGCTGTTTTAGTCGTTTTTATTAGACAAATAAGACTTTCTAGAAACACAAGGAAGAAAAGAGGATCTCGTATGCTGCAACATCTTCAGAGAAGATTTTTTAACGGGAAACCAAAAATGGCAGACTTGAACCAGACCTTTTCACAATTATTCCCTCATTGTCTCCCCTTTCTTCTCTGCTCATCTGTCACATCATCTCTGACCTTTCTATTTGACACGGCAGCAGTCAAACGTCAGCCCTCAAACATATCATTTATGGAAGGATTGAAGCCATTAAAAGCAGTTGTCTTGGAAAAGGCTATAATTTCTCAGAAAGCTAAGGCCAGAACCCCGGCCACCGGAGTTGGTCTAATTACTGGCCAGGCCTAATTTTCTCCTTGTATGGACTGTGATGCGAGTCAGATTTGACACTCAAGGCTAGACTTCCTCTGGTTTCTGCCCTTTGTGTCAGTCCTGTTAACCTTTCCCTTTCACCTTTGTCTCAGTCTTTTTGTGTTCAATTAGGCGCTATTAACATGAGCTGGGGAGTGAGAACTAGAGCTATTTCATCAGCTCTAGGAAGAAAATGACCGCATTATGATTATCTTCTCTAAGTAGATATTTGCTTAATACACTTAGCTTTTCAGAAATGTTGAGATTGCTCATTTGCTGCTTTTATATTTGAATTGTTCACGTACCTTTTGCTCGTTTAAGAGACTTTTTAATACTATCAAATGTGGGCCAGGCTTTGGATGTTGACATTTTTAGTTATGTCAGTAAAATTGCGAAAATGTCCCAATAATAATGCTTTATATCTACATAAAACAATATTTTATGAGGTTAAAATGTGCAAAAAAAACTTAAAACAAAGCATCACTGTTTGCCCTTTGGGATATTGTGAGCTATAGTGGGTATTGTCAGCACTCTGTAATTAATCATACCACCTAACAGAATTCACAGGTTCCCCTTTGCTTAATTGGACTGCGGCAGCAGAATGTACTAAG
Source organism: Poecilia latipinna (assembly GCF_001443285.1). Classification (NCBI taxonomy): domain Eukaryota; kingdom Metazoa; phylum Chordata; class Actinopteri; order Cyprinodontiformes; family Poeciliidae; genus Poecilia; species Poecilia latipinna. Next base: position 11,917 of record NW_015114809.1, read on the forward strand.
TGATGATTTATTCAGCAAGCAGGTGCCCACTTCCTCCTTCTTTTTGCAGGTACAGAGGATGGATGGCTCACGGCTGCACCCAGGCACTCCTGGTGTTCCTCCATGTCTCAGGCCAATCAGCTATCAAGGCACTTTTACTAAGTCGTGCCTCAGGGTGGCAAAATGAGAACAGTAAAGGGTACAGTCCAATCAATTTCCCCACTTTTCTCTGCATCCATGACTTCCTCCGGTGAAAACAGGGGAGCAGATGAAGATATTGATCAGTTTATCAAGCGAGCTTCCTCACCACGGATGTTTACAGGTAAAAGCCAACACCGAGTCGGCAGAGAGGGAAGTCGTTTAGTCGTTTCTCCTCTCCACTTTTCGGGTCTTTGTTTCATTTACTGGCGTTGCTGAGGGGCAGATCAGAGGTAACTACATCATTTCAGGTTTGTTGGAGGCAGGTCCCCTCACCACGCTGCTTTGTTACATCTGAGGTTAGGATTATTTTGTCCCACAGAACACAGTATGTAGTTAAGGGAAACATTTCTCACAGAAAGCCCAAAGAAATGGTTAAAGATTATGTACGTAATGTCTTCTGTGGTCGTTCCTCAAACAGCTGAATCATGTTGTGTTATCAAGTATTAAGAAGCACGACAAAATGTAATGTTTGTTATTCACAATTGGTGACTGTAAGATGTTTTTATGACTTTTTATTTTTGTGTTTTTTTATGATATAAAGCACTTTAAACTGCCTCGTTGCTAAAATGTGCTATAAAAATAAAGAAATGCTATACAAATAAACCTTGACTTGACTTGAATATGTCAGTCTTTCTTTCTTGATATGCTTCCACTGAAACCCGAAGTTGCTATATTTTTGTGATGTGAAGAGATTCAAATTAAACATCCACATGTAATGCAGTAAGTATGAGTATGAAGAGTTTTATTTTAACGCTGCAATCAACAAATATTTTATTAGATTTTTTTCTAGTAGTAGAACAACACAATATTGTGCAAAATTGTGAAAGTTAAAAGGAAATTAAATGTTTTGCAAATAAATATCTATATGCACATGTATTCAGACTTTCTAAGTCAATACTTATATAACTACTTGCTGACTATTTCTGGAAAGACAGCTGCAATTTTCATGTCTTATTGCAGGCCATCCTATCTCTTAAATATTTTCTGATCTATTGTGTTGTAGCTCTGACTGTATGTTGATGTCTGTTCTCTTGTTTCAAGGTGAACCAATGCCGAAGCGTAAAGTCTCCTACAGATTCTAACAGGCTTTCTTGCGGGATTGCACTATATTTATTTCCATCCATCTTTCCTTCAACTTCAGCCAACAACTGGGCCCTGCTGTGAAAAAACATCCCCTCAAAATGATGCTGCCGCTACTCTGTTTCACAGCAATGATGCATTCAGGAAAATGGGCAATGATAGTTTCCTGCCGTACATAATTTTTCGCAGAAAAGTACTTCTTATTGTAATAATCACATGTGGTTATGACAAATATTTTTGGGGAAAAAAAGTGTAAGAAATGTCAAATGACACCATCTAATAGTTTATAGTGGGTGTCAAATTCAATTTCACCAAGGGCCACTTCAGCATATTGGCCCCCCTCAACGGGCCACATTGACGGTACAAATCAGGAAGGCATCCCTGCTAAAACACCCCAGACAAAAGGTTGACTTCCCTCATTCAGTTCTGTAGAGGCTTATAATGAGTCAATGGTCCAGGTGTGTGAGTGAAGGAATGCAGATGGTAGCTCTGGAAAACTAGAATTGGGCACCCCTAGCATAAATGTATAAAAATACAATGTTAAAAATACATTAAACACCACCTCATATTGTTAAATAACTGATTTTATGTATTGAAGTTTTAAATATTACATTTGAGTTTCCATGGATGTAAAATTACTGCTCAGTTTAAAAATTACAATATTTAATTCAGTGATATTTTGTAGTTTGTAGTCAATTCGTGCTCAAAACCTATTTTAAGTCAATCATTGGCCTATAAAATGCTGGGGGGCCACATGTGGCCCGCAGGCCTTTAGTTTAACACATGTGCATTACTTCAATTGGTAATTGAAGTAAAGTAGCTTCGATTTCAAAGAAGCCTACATTGAAGTCGATTGGCAAATGAACCATCACAAAATAGGAAGGCTCTTATTATTTCACTGCACCCCAAGAGATGCATAACCTACAGAAACAGTTTCTGTCTGGTTTTGAACCAGAGACCTTCAGCGTGTTAAGCAAACATGATAACCACTACACTACAGGAACTGAACTTCTCTGCTTTA
>NW_015114809.1:19412-21377 GCF_001443285.1 Poecilia latipinna
ATGTAGAAAGAGCAAAAAAAAAATCATCTTTGACAAGTGTGAAATTCTATGGAATGCTTAGTATGTATAAACAATCAGTCAGTTCACATAAACATTTAGAGTTATCAGTTTTAAAATAAAAGCAAAACGAAAAACTGAGGGTATACTTCTGATCAGGCAGTGGTTGCTCCTAAATAGGACCATTGACATCTGCCAGCCAAGGACCCAGAAATCAACCCCAAAACTTTCCCATTACAAAACAGCTCCTCTTCCAACAGTTGCACATTATATTAATAAACCTTTTCTAATATAGCTGCCGACTTATAAAAGCATATTACTCATAGAAAAAGATTAAATATTTAAACTTCTGTCAATCCCAAATTAGTGTTTAAAGGTTTTGCATTCAATTATTCAAAGTGGTGTCAACACCACTCAAGGATGAATCATTAACTTTCTTGGCTTTATGCTAATTTATTGGCAAACTGAAATTTTAGTATTTATGTCTAAGCATCTGTGACATTTTACAGATTTCCATTCTCACAAAATGAGGGTCCATACATCAACATTACGATTACACCTTCTCTGGCTGTAGTTTGTTTCAGTGCTGCTGGCGTACCATTACACCCAGATAACCACGCTTTAATAGTTAATGCAGCTACCGGGGCCCCACTGCATTACAAATGGACCCATCCGTCTGGCCAGGGCCCCTGCGGGTGGCAGCACCACAGTCCGTCTTCTGCAACTCAAATCATTCATCAATAGGAAGCTATCTGACACTCTCTGGCACAGGATACCAAACACTGTGATGTGGTCAAGGCCAGAGACGGACATCCTGGTGTCAGAAAAGGGATCTGTCAACTGATATTACTCCAGACACTGTTATGGGACATCCCAGCTTCAACAGCTGGGCTGCAGGCTCCAAATGTAATCAACATATCTAAATGTCACCCTTCTGCTGTGTTCAGGCACTGAACCAAGTCTGAGAATTTATGTTAATCAAAGATAACACATAATGTGGTTTATTAATTTATTCTAAGAGACAAAGTGGGAACACATAAACATAAAAGTATGAGTGTGAGGCCCAAACAGCCATAAAGAGACTTTTAAATGATTGCAGCGAAAGACGGAACAGCAACAAAGAGGAGCAAACTGTGACAAAATGACTCAAACAAAGTGGGAGCAACAGTACACAAATGTTAAAAAGAAGAGAGAGACAAATTTAGCACACGGAAAAGCAAAATGGCCATCAGAGAAACCAAAACACCAAAATAAGGCGCTAAATGACTCGTAAAATGAGAACTTAAGGGATCATTTTATTTTTAAGTATCGTTCTGTGAAGTTATTACTTGTTCATTTTTCTCTACCTGTTTTACTGGTAAGTTGGTTACCACTGTCATGTTATTGTGGTAATAATAATGAAAAAATAATGAATCTTCAGTGTAGACTGGAAAGCTAACAGCCAGACAAAACTTAGACATATAAAATAATTGAAAAATAATCATATCTATTGGATACAACGTTACATCACTGGATATTAAATATTTATAACTTCAGGTAAGCATGTTACGTTTGCTATCTTAGCCAAACAAAATTACACTGCTAGAGGCCTTTGTAAGCTCTTTTGTTATAACTAATAGGAGACAAGAGAGAAACACTGCAATCACCAAATATTTTATTGGGATTTTATGTTCGTAGTAGTAGAACGACACAATATAGTGCAAATCTGTGAAAGTTAAAATTCCTTGGTTTTACAGTATTAACACACATATTTGAAACAAATATGTATAGCTAATATAGTTCTGACAGTTTTGTTTTCTTATGAAAAAGCAATGGAAAGTCTTTTTCTACTAAACATATTTGGAACAATCAAGAATTAAATATTACTTCACTCACAAGTAGTCAGATTAAAATCTTACCCAGATAGCACAGAATGATTGAAACAACATTGAATCAATGTCAGCCAGAAACATTGAATCAACGTTGAAC
>NW_015114809.1:26924-105392 GCF_001443285.1 Poecilia latipinna
GTTCAACGTTGATTCAATGTTTCTGGCTGACATTGATTCAATGTTGTTTCAATCATTCTGTGCTATCTGGGTAGTTATTGTCAGCTAAAAGCAATAGCTAATTTTAAAGGGATGTTGTTGTGTTTTCCAGGCACAATCAAGTCGATGCATTTATCAAACATGACTTGAAAGAAATTTGACTTGAAATTGGCGTCTGTCTCTTTAAGAAGCTTATGCTCTTTCTGACACTCCACCTCCAACATGGCATCACAACAATGCCTTGTCGTGATGCCATTTACAACCATTCTTAGGAGCGATGCACTGAGAGGTAGTCCGTATTTTAAGCTCAGCAGACCCGCAGTTCCACCAGGAGTTTGCTAATTGCTGCTGCAGCTAGTCTGGAAGAATTGAGTGGGGAGGGCATGGGGTGGAGGAGGCAGAAGCTCAGCTGGAGACTGCAGCTCCAAGGAGGAGCTTTGTGGAAATAAGCAGAACTTTGTGGGAGCAAGCATGTAGGCGCCTCTACACCACTGCCACGGGAAATTCAAGGATTCCTAAAACATGCATGAGAGAATCAAAGCAACACTCAAGACATGTTTTTGATGAGAGTGTAGTATTGTAACAAGTCAGTTTTACATAATGTCTCCCTTTTCAAGAAACTCTCACTTTATCAAAAGCAGGCTTTGTAGGAAATGTGGAATGTTTGCTTTTCATTCTTGACACGATTTGGATGATATTCTTAAAAATGTCAAAGTCTGATCACTGCTTACACACGCTAATTCGGTTTGCCCGTGATTGAAAAGGAAAAAATGTGCTCTTTCCAATATGCCAACACAGGAATGCCAGTGAAATGCAATCAATGAGACAAATGTTGAAGTGACTCAGCTCTGCAGATGAGTCGAGCACCTGCCTCTGTATGACATTGCGTTTATTTGTTGTTTCGGTCGTCTCTCTTCAAGCACCTGGCCTGGAGAATGTGCTCTCTGCTCCCTGCAGAAATAAAAGGCTGTGATAAAACTCACCTCAGATCACTTCGATAAGTAACCAGCACAGATGCCGCACAAGCTCGCCACCTTCTCTAGGGAGTGCGGCTGCCAAGAGGGGACGTGACAGCGCCGAAGTGGGCAAGCGGGCCCTTTCTCTTTTGATCAATCAGGTCGGACAGAGCGCGGTATAGCGTGAATTCTAAGACTCCAGATGCACCGTGACCAAGGTGACTCACATATATTAGTCCTTCCAACTCTTAGAAACATATGCTCATCTGTCAGGGAGACAGACCTACTTTGCTTCCTCTTCATTGGTCCAGCTCAGACCTAACTGAGGTTAGTTAAAGGAATTAATGACCTAATTCAACAAAGTGATAAAGAGCAGCCTTATGAACTGTGCAATATCTTAGAAATTATTTTGAAGTAGAGGAAACTTGAAAAGCTCATATTTAGAGTGGGATTGACTTAAGGTTTTTCAGTGCTTTCCATATTCTTAAATTGGTAGCACAGAGGAACAATTATTTAGTTAACAAATACCCTCAAGGATTTATAGACCAATACATGTTTATGGCAGTATCTCTGCTCCCCTGTAACAAAGCGGCTTCAAATGAAATCTTGTTGAGGACTTGGTGCTGAGTTAACTTTCTCAGAGTAAGATTACCCTCTGCTGGACAGGATCACAGATGTTGTTGGCTGCCATGAGACATCCATATCGACCAGAACAAGGCCAGGAGTTCCCAGTGTGATATGTGAGGAGCGATCAGCTTCAGCATAGTCATTACCTTTTTTTTTTTTATTAGTTCTAGATTAAAAAGAGGGAAGGTGAAACTTGAACTCTGTTATTTTCTTCCTACATTTAAAAAAAACCTGTAAAGAGAAAAAAATCTTATATATCCAGCTGTCCTCACATGGTTATTCATGGCTTGTGTATAAGGATTACCACAAGATGGAGCCATTTCTCTTTCATTTTGTTGGCCTCAATGTGACTTCAAAAATCCAATCTCATTCTGCCACCTAGTGGTAAATAAGAAAATATAATATCAAACCCCTACTTGCACGTCTATTGCCTGGTCTGAATTTATATATGATGACAGATAAGAACAAAGTGTTGCGCATATCATATGCAGCATTATTATAGTCTGTGTTAATCCTTCCAAAGTGCAAGATCAAAGAATATATAAAACTGAGATAAAAAAGAAAAAAACACTTTCCAAAGCTGACATTATTAAAAACTGACATAAATCCACATGGACTGGATATCCAGAAATTGACTAGCTTTGAAATGATTTTCTTTTTACTGATCTACAGATGTAAAGATTATAGGAAGGAAGATAAGGTAACATGAGTCACAGTTGCTTAAGGATCATCTTTCAAATCTTTAGTCTGGCACTGCTTTTGTCACTTTATCCATTCATACTGTATGATATAGACTACAGTGCTACTGGTGTGGAACAGGTACTGCAATATTTTTATTGCGATTCCAGAGAACACATAGACATGATGTTTTATGCGAAAAACTCTGTGAAGATGAAAATACATCACCTTAACATGCCGAATGCAGCGTATTTAACTGACAGATGCCAAACCTACTTTCTGATTAATTTTCAGCTAATACTTATTTTTCCACATAAAGACTATCATGCTTCATTTCCACTTAGTGGCACGGCACAGGTTGGTGTAGTTCGTTATTCCACTTTACAGTTTGGGTTTTTCAGGAGAACATTTCCGCCGCCAGTTGGACTCAAACCCAAACGGCTAACATGGCGTCACACGTCATACTACTGCGATGACGGGTCAGTTGTATAGGGCGCTTTTACAATGAAAGCAAATGAAACAGCGTACCGTATCGCACCAACACATTACATACTATTCAGTGGAAATGAGGCATTAGCTGATTTGCATAGAGTAATAAACTTTAATCTCTATAAAGTCAGATGATAATCAAGTATAAAAATATGTAACATGAGACGTAATAAGAGTAGAACACTGGGAATTAAACGCCCTTCCTCCCATTACCGAAGCATTATGCACATCAGAAGCACCAAAACTATATATCTTGATTGAACATAAAGCTCTAAAACATGTGTGAGCCCTACAACAAAATAGGAAACAGTGAGCAGCTTCATTTCTTGTCTGTAAGAACAATCATAGCACATATTTTCAAATTTTAACAATTTGAAAATTACAACACCTTTCAAAGCATTCTGTGTAGTTTTGTACATTCTATCTATTCTAGTTAGCTGGTGGATTTACTAAAAGCAGTTTGATTGTTTTTAATATTTTTAGTTAGTTCACAAAAAGACTATCAACTAAATAAACTGATCGGGGTTTCAATGAGAAAGTACTGAGAGACTTTTGAGTTGTTAACTTTATATCCACAAATAAATACAAATCAATATGTCAGGATGTAGACCTTCTAGTAGTTGCTGGCAGAAATATGACACAGGTTTTTTCAGGATCTTGACTCACACTATGACTGATGCCCTCAGCCCCAAAATCTCAGGATGTGGAAACGAAACTATTTAACAAGGAAAAATGGAGCACTGAGTCAGTGACCGATGCAAGGAGGCGAAAGAAGGTAATCTAAGAGCTCCCGTTATGCCATGTGTGTTGGGAATCTCGCATAAATACAGCCCTGTGCTCACTAAACAAGCAGCACGCGCTACTTCCTGTTTTTGTGAGTCACGTACTACTCATGAGCTGACTCAGTCATCCCCCCCGCCCACTAACCTCCACCCGCTCTCTAGTAGGAGTATAAAAGACACCCATACATGGTCTCCAACTCCGCCCACCTTCCCTTTCAACTGATCCAACTGCTTCTTCCCTCCCAATGAATTTTTACTCTCAAACTCCTCGTCTTTTTTTTTTTTCATCTCTTCTTTGGGGGATGAGAGGGAGGACGTCAGTGGAGTATGCGAGTGGGTGTACGTGTGTGGGGGCGTATGTGTGTGCGTGCGTGTGTGTGTGTGTGTGTGTGTTAGTCATATTCAGGCTCTTCCAGAGCCAAAAGCAGCAGAAGCACGGGGAAACCCAGGCAGGAATAGGATGTTTTGTTCACATCTGCTAGTTGGTTTGGCTGCGGCACTCCTGCGGTCTACGCAGCACCTAAAAATGGATTGCTACAATGAGCAACAGAGCGTGTTTGGAGGGCAGACGGATGAGCATGTAAGAGGAGGGGGGGGGGGGAAAGGGCAGAAGGACATAGTGGGGGAAGGGGCATGCCAAACTGGCCCAGGACCCCCCTCCCTGCTCTGATGTTTAATAGGATTCAGTTTGCCCATTGCTGCTGCTGCAGAGTTCAAGAGCTATAGGAGAAGACACTGATCATGAGGGAGGACAATCTGATTACCTTTCAGATTCAAATGGATTCAGCTTCTCTTTAAGTTTTCTCGTGGGTTATTAAGTGGTCACTTGAGATTTTAGGGATTGCCAATATCAGTGCATTATCTGATAGCCGGGGATATATAGATAAAAGAAATCATAGTTTTACAACGTATCTTAAACGTTTTTGTAAAGCCAGTTTTACAAAGCATCCCAGCATCAAATTAATATATTTCTTTGCAATGTATTTTTAAGTATATATTTATATATATTTTATATTATGTTATATATATACATATATATATATAGTATAAAGTGGTGAATGACAATATAACAACAATATTGTTTAATGTCCATCATTACATCATTACTTTCAAAAAATTTGTTTCTCTTCACTTTTTCTGTAGCCACCTCAATTAATGTAATGTTACACATTATAATGGACCCCCAGCATGTAGGGACCACAGCCGCCCACAAATAGCTGAAATCCTCGAATACTTGAGATCCCCTTTAAAAATAATGATAACTTTCTATTTTAATAGTTCCAACACCAAATATGCCTTAACATTACTGACATCCATTATCTTCTTTATCTCCGTTCTTGGAGGGACAGCTTATTTGGGATAAGGGAAATTAATGGTTTTCCTGGATAGGCTACTTTGCTTCTTCTTCTTCTTCTTTTTTTTTTTTGACTATTTTAGATAAGCTCTGAATAATTTATTTATTTGCTTATTTGTGAATAAGCAAAATTTCTGCAAAGAGTTTGAAGTTATATTCCACAGAAAAATCTACGAGTAAGTGAATCCTTCAGTACTGATCTTTAAATAAGTGTGGTTCCACTGCATACTTTAAATCCCCACAGACGAAGCTTTATGTCTCAACATGTGCGTGTGTGTGTGTGTGTGTGACTAACCAAACATCAAAATGGGGGGAAATCAAAACAAACACACAATTTCAAAAGAAAAGGTTACTACAAGACAATATCTTGGAAACAATTGTTAGTGAACATGCTCATGCATGGATAAGAAAACATTACATCCAAAACAATGCAATAGATACCTTTGAGGCATATAAAAACAAATACTTTTCTGATGTGTTTGGGAATGTGTTCAGTAGCTTTACCCAGCTTAGCAATGCATGCATTTGATTTTACAGACGTAGGCCATATGGAAAATGTTTATTTCTCTGCATCCACAATGGCTCCAATTTGTACAATAATTCTGTACCAACATGCTACCATTTTTTCACTTCCTCTATAAACTATTTAATTCATTTATTTCATGAATTACAGTAATAAGTGGTCATATTATGTTCAATCTTAATTAATAACACTGCATATTTATTATTATTATTATTATTATTATTATTATTATTAAACTATGGTAAAATGTTTGCATGGATTTCAGATGTGATTCATGTAATAGATATTTACTAATCAAGACTTCAAAAGTATTACCACTTATTAAAAATGACCATGATGCCCATGTAGACAAACTTTAGAGGTTTTATCAGGGCATTAAACAGTGCGAAAATATTCTACATACAGCTTTAGTTTTCTACTCCTAAGTAAAAACAATATTAAAATACAAAAAACTACCAAAATAGAATTGAATCACCATCTTTTGAAGGAAAAACTTCCTTCATGAAACAAGCGAGAACAAGTTGTGTTTTTGATTTTTTATTAAGCTGGTATTTGGAGCCTTTTTTTAAATAGTTTCTGTCTAATCAGAACAGTAGCAATATCCAGTCTCCAGGTGGTGCCAGTGGCTGAGATGGACAACAAACACACACACACACGCGCACACACGCACGCAACCACGCAGACAGAGTGGACCTATTTTCCTGTCTCCTTCCACTCACTGAGGGGCTAGTTATGGAATAGATGTGTTAAGCGTGTGGGGGATGGGTAAAATAGTTCAAGATAGAGAGGAAGGAAGTGAATAGAGTGAGAAATTGGGAGAGAAGGCGGGAAAGGGGTGAGGGGTGGGGTATGCAAGGCAAGCACATGCTGAGCAGAACATTGGATTCATTGAGAAAAGCACCCTCTCCATTCATAGCCTATCCAGTTTCCTTTTCACAAAACTCCCGCTTCTTTCATCATGTATGTACAGTGTACTGACATGATTGTACTTTATGTGAACAACAAAGACAGGGTGAACACAGCGCATTTAATATGTTGGTCTGCACAAAGTTATTTGAGGTCTGCCCTGGCGAAACAAACAAACGAGGTGCAGTACACAAAGGCAAACGCACACAACCTGTCCCAGCCACCTTAAGAGTTGCTCTGCATTCTTGAGGGCTGTTTACAACCACATTGCAAAGACCTCTGCAGCTTCCGATGGGCTGTTTATTTGCATAAGAACCCCTTGCTCTTGTGTGAAACCCTTTGGAATGTCAGCTTACCTTGTTTCATATGCAGACACGCGATGCAATTCAATTGCAAAAAGTGTCACAGTGGCACTCGAGAAATGTAGAAGATTTCACCATCTGAAATAATAATAATAACTAAGTAGCAGACAAAAATGTCTTTATGATCTTGTCAGCTCATAAGTACAACATGAAAAATAGATGCATGGATAAGAAGGCATATTTGTGCAATAAACCAAAAAGAAAAGGCAGTAAAAACACTGAGAGTGTTGCTTCCTCAGTCTTAAAGGATAAAGATTGCTTTCAACATATTAAGTCTTAACTTATTGTCTCATGTGACTTTTATTACAGTTGCTGTTCAAACATGCATTCTACTGAAGAACTGGAGATTGGCTATATACGTGCCTTGACTTAGGAGAACACATATTTCTTATTGCCTGACATCATATTTGTCAAGATAGTTTTTCATTTTGCAATTTTGGATTGCATTTTCCAGAATCAGAAGTTTACGTGCAGTAAACTTCTGATTTACTGCACGTAAATCAGAAGTTTTACGTGCAGTAAAAGTCAACAAACTTTCACATATTCTTGACTTTCTCAACAATATGCAAAAGTCAAGATGATGATGTCATACCTATGTAAGTTTCTAATAGGTTAATCATGGATTGATTTTAAGGCTCCATTTAAAGAGCTGATTTTTGAAATAAGCTCTCAGAGTGGAGCTTTTCGGGAAGACCCCCCATGGAGGTGTGAAACGTCACATGTGAAAGACGCACGGCTTCAGGATTTGTTCTATGCAAGCACGGGCAGATAACAGGAAAAAATATGACAAATAAGATCGCACTGTGTGTGTTACTTAAAGGATCAGTATCAGGTTAAATCAACTCTTATGTTACTCCCTCGTCAAAAACACTGGGAGTGTTGCTTTGATTCTTTCATGCATGATTGAAAAATCCCTTAATCTCCCGGCCGTGGCAGCCATTCAGCTTCATGCAAAAACGCTTGGGGGAGGCCTAGCGCCACCTTTGATGATCAGGCTCCTCCTTGAAACTGCGGTTTTCAAGCTTCCCTATCACCGAGCACCCATCCCCCACGACCCTCTCGCTCAGCTCCTTCAGACTAGCCAACAGCAATTAGCTCAATATGGGAGCTACTTCTGAGTGCAATGCTACTTCTCATAATAGAAGAGAAATGTTGTGATGACTTCATGAAGGCAGCGTGTTGAAAAGAACAGAAGTTTCTTAAAGAAACAGAGACCAAATTTCAAGGTGCTACATTGAAAAATCAAATATATTTTAAGAAATATTTGACATGTATAGTATTGAATCATTTGTTCCCACATAGTGCTGGGCTTATCATATTAACTACTTCTCAGTCCAAGAAGGGTTGTTCACGACATAATGAGGAGCATTGCTGTGATGACATGCAAAAAAGAGCATGCCACCAGAAAGAGCACGAAATTCTTAGACAGAGGCCCAATTTCAAGGTTTCAAATTCCGAAGTCAATTTTCTATGAACTCAGGTTTCATATCCACCATTTTTACAACAACTGAAGGTAACATAGTTACTTGATTATGCAATAAAATGATACTATGTGGCTGGAAAACTCATAATACTGCCCCTTTAACTTACTGAGTTTAACAGACCTCTTGTTTATTACCAAATTTTTTAATCCCTATAAGTCAGGGTCTGATATTTATTGCTGCAAGATACCCATCCAAAACAAGTTAGATATATTTGCATGAGGGAAAAATCATGCATCAGGAAAAAATGTGAAATAATTTATGTATCAACATGGACGCTGAGGATGCAGTTTATTAATCTGACAATAATCCATCATTGGCTCAACATACTAACATATATTACAGAGAACCTTATGTAGTCACATGCACTTCTAAGCTCAATTATTTTACATCAATTACTGGGGAAAATTTGAGTATCTTGATAAAAAAAGGCTACACAGGAATGCAAAGAACGTGCCAACTCCCACAGACAGGTCTCAGTGCCAATCGCCTGGATCAAGACATTCAGTGAATATTGAATATTTACCTGGAGTCCTGCGGCTGAAAACACTCTTTATGGGGGAGCATTAGTTGCAGGTATGTGCATGCATGGCTTTGCTAACTCCTTCATTTTTCACCAGCCTGATGAATCAGTGTGGAGGACGGTTACATGTTCAGGCAGTAAGATGGAGCTCATCTGTGGCCACAGTTTCCAATGTGTATTTTTCTCCAAAATACATACCAGGAACTTAATTGGACAAAATGTTTTAGCTTTTTTCAGAAAAAGTCTCAAAGTAATTAGTAAATAATTTTGAGATAATAACCTTGATTTCAATTATTCTGGGAGAACTGAAATGCCAGTCCAGCTCCAGTTCTCGGGACTTGATGTTCAACTCTTCTTCTGAGAGTCCACAGTCTTAATGTCAGCTCCCTGGACATTCACCGGTGTCAGTGGGGGTGAGTCTGATGTGGCAAAAATCCACCATCGGCTCCTTGGCTTTCCAGACGTTGATCAGAAGGTGGTTCCACTACTCGGAGGGTGCATTCACACCAGGCATGTTTTGACCGTTTTAATGAAACTCCAGCTCATTTCCCTGAAAAGTTTGATTTGTTTGGGGAGGTGTGAACGCTCAATCAAACTCTGATGCAGACTAAAACTTAGGTCTCGGTTCGATTAAAGGGAACTCTCTGAAGCATGTGTGGATGCAAGCGGACTGGCAATCGCTCCAAAAGCATGAAGAGGACTCTGCTTCACATGATGCGAAATTGCAGTCCATTTAGTATGTTTTAGTTCTACTTTTATTGTTTCTCATTCTGTTTTATGTCTAGGTTTGATCTGTTTTATTAACTTTATTAAATGCAATTCATAAATAAGTGCATTAGGATTTGTAAACTAAGATGTGACATCTTATTGCCCTTATAATACATATTATAAGAGATAGAACTTACAATTTGTTGAGTGCCGAGTATCTGGGCACTTAAAAAATAATCTGACCTTTAATCACAACACCAGTCCAGCTTATCACAGAGCTGACTCTACCTGCTGGGGACACTGAGGACCTTTTGTGAGCAAAGGTCACTCCTGGAGACTTTTTTGACTCTGCGCTGGCATTGGCCATCCCTAGATATTGTATGTTGGATTAGCAATTTGTCAACTGCTGAGAGGAAGCAGGTAGATAAGCTCAGCACAACGGCTAGCTATGCTCTAACCCACTCAACCCAGTGCAGGAGACAGAAACATTCTTGCTAAAACAACATGTTGAATAATGTCTTTTACTCCACACATGAAGCTGGTGCTGAACTGGAAAGCTCCTTCAGTGATGGACTGCTGCATCCTTGGTCCACAAAGGAGCTTTAACAAAGATCCTTCCTTCCTGCAGCTGTTACAAATCACTCTTCCCAACAAAATCAAACTGAATAATTTATATCAAATATATAATTTCAAGTAGATATATATGGTACTTTAAAAAAATTAAGAAGCCTATCAACTTTACTTGAAAAATCCTATTCATTTACACGCAAATTAAACATGATAGTGTTGGACCAAAAATGTAATCAAAAAGCAGGAAACCAGTGTTTCAGTGACAGAAATGAAAAAAGGATGATGAAGGATATTCTGGATAGGCTTACATTACATTATCATAAAGATGCTCAAACTACTAGTCATGAGCAAATAAACAACTGGACACTGGTCCAGTCTGTGAAAAGTATGTGTAAAAAGGTCGAGAAGAAACTTAAGAGGTGAGGGAATGAAATAGTTTGTTTAAGATTTGAAGCGGTGTTAGAAAAGATGAAACGGGAGTACATGGGAAAGAAATGGGGATACAACCTGGTAAAGTGCAGAGACGAGTCTGAGGCAATGTTGTAATCAGCAAGGCATGAGATAGTTTCCTTAAAGATACAACAGATTATTAAGAAGGGGCAAAATGGCAATGGGTATGAAATTATATGGGAATTAGCAAAGGGAGGAAATTGATCTATCACATTTTGTGCAGCATCTTTTCTTTCTTCTTTTTTTTTTCTCACCTGAGCAGAGACGCAGACCACTCTCTCTGAGTCAGCTCCTGTTTACATTGGGGGAGGTCATAGTTCATGGTTGGAGACTGTGGAATGTAATTTTAGGCAAATGCATGCAATTTTAAATAGCATTTACTCCGGAAATAATAAAACATAACCGTTCTGTTTCTGTTTCATTTCCTTTTTTCAGTCTACAACTTCTTGCACATCTGTTTGTTGTTATGTGATTAAACCTGGAAAATGTAAAGAATCAATGAGCAGTAAAGTGGGAGGGGGTTGGGTTTCGTCGTACTGTTGGTGGCCCATTTATCATATCTCCGCCCTCCAGTATTCCAGCTCCCCCTGAGGGCGGCTCTTTAAATTGTCCAAAAACTCCTCCTGTCCGGCGCCTTTTTTCCTTTATCTGCAAGAGAGAAGCCGCACGTGCGTTGTATTGAATGCCGTTGGATTAAACTCCTCGTCCTGCTGGTAAAAATATATAATATATATATTTTTTTATTTACAAAAAATATAGTTAAAAAAAAGCAACTATTTTATTTTAAGTCATTGCTGTTTTAAAGCTGCATGAGCTGGGGTTTAAATGGGCGGGCTGTGTGTTATCTGACGAATAAAAGCTGTAGCCTATGATCGGCTATTTAACCGGTTAGCCGCATACAAACCAGCTAGTTCTTAAAGGAAAACAATTCGGCTTTAATTTTAAGACGGAGGCGATAAATTCGTGGAAATAGAGGTGGGTGCATAAAAGGAGATGTGCTAAGCTAGAAATTATTCAATGCAGCGTTTTATTATTATTATTTTTACAAAGAGCCCCTAGCTCCGGCGGGAGAAGGCTGCACGCGCTCAACGTGAAGCCGCCTTTTGTTGCTTCGGCTCGGGGTTTTAGCCGCTGAGCGGCCGCTTCCTCCGCTTGAATCCTCAGTGCCATTTTAGAAAAATCCGAGCGAGTATTCAGCCGGGGCTCCTAGCTTGCAAATGCAAACTAGCACACAGCAGCCATTGTGTGTGTTGGCGGATCTCTCCGCGGCCACGGCGTGCAGACCTGCTGTGAGATAGTTCTGTGTGCACAGGCCTGATCGTGGGGGTACGGCAGCTACAGCAAAGAGGGGGGGAATAACGAGGCCTCTAAGCATGGTTTAGTACAGGGGTATGCAATAGTCATTTGCAGGTTGTGTCCTTTCAGTATCGTGCAATCTGTTTTTGCCGTAAACCTCTTGTGTAGCAGCGCGCCGATGAGACAAAAATAGAGCTGGAAATAAGCGCGGATTAATTGAGTTAAACAGTGCGCGGTTAGGTCGGTCATTTGGGTTTGTTGTTGCGGTCAGTGAGTTTAGTGGCTCGACTACTCCTCATTTCTACATGTTTTGTGTGCATACTCGACGCCTCGTCTCACACCAAGGCCAACCAGTGTGATATATTTTTTATTGCATAGGTTAAAAAGCTAAGCAAACATGAGCGACAAGGGGACAGTCTCAACGAAAGACAAGGAGGGGGCAGAGAAGAGAGGGCGTGGAAGACCCCGTAAGCAGCCGCAGGTAAAATCCTCAGATGTAAGTATTGTCCCTTTACTCCTACCTGCTCTGCCTCGTTTGCATGTCCTACTACTACTAACCTCATTCGCACCAGAACAAGGCTTATGTAATAAGACCTCCAAATAGATTTCCATGTCTTATTTGCAGATAACCAAAATAACCCCCTCAGTTGCCATCTGTTGCATCTGATGCTCCTGCAGATACTTTTGCAGGTAAAAGGCTCATACATGTCGTGTCCTCCTGAGGTGAAGACTGAAATGAATCTAGATGAGCCAGCTCCAGGACGGCCTTGTGACCATTTGTTCAGTTGCTTATCAGTGGAGAGGTTTACAATAAACTTCCTCCCTGGTTTGCAAGCAACCAGTAACCCAACACCTTTAAACTGGTTTTAACCCCCCCTCCCCACTACTCCACACTCCAGGCCCACCCCAGCTCCCTCACTGTGATGCATGACATAGCAGAGGCGAAGCGCAGAGTGGATCATATAGATGTCCCTCAGCCTGCTGTGTTTTACTATTGAGTTCCTCTGTTGCTAAGAGCTGTGGTGATAAACACTCCAGAAATGCAACAGTAGACAAGTCGGCTATGACACGGCTTCTAACCACAAGGTACGCATGAAAGGATGAGTCATGCCACGCCGAATTCACCTAGCTGTACAAGGTGATGGTATTTCCCTAAATGCCTATCAGAGTGTGAAGTAGTTTTTGTTTCAATTCTATGAAGTGCATTGAAGTGTTTGACTTTGTTTGAGCTCCTTTGTGGCAAGGAACTTTTTGTCGTCAAATGAGAAGACTGTGAACGTTCTTACGTTTTCATGTGTGTTCTTGTTTGTTAATTTCAACCTGTTTGCTTTCAGGAGGCAAGTGGGTCCCCAACTCCAAAGAGGCCCCGAGGGCGACCAAAGGGGAGCAAAAATAAGACGACTGGTGGCAAGGGCAAAGTAAGTCTCCTCAGACTGGGAGTTTCAGCTGCAACTGAAAGTATACAGAAAGATGTCGCAGATGGCAGTTGATGTATCTATTTCTTTTTTCTAGAATAAGCCCTTCCTGTTTGAAACTCCAGATCCCTTTTGGTTAAGGAGTGCTTGTAGCAGCAGCTAACCTCATCCGTCTAAAGGATGTCAGGCTGTTGATTTTGATATATATATGTTTTTTGGCTACCACCTAATGGTGTCAGAAATAGCTTGGCGACTGCTTCCCTCTGTAAAGAATCTTGATTTGCTGCTTTACCCTTGGGTTGGTAGGAGGTGGGGTGGGGGGGGCTATAGCTGCGTGGAAGATGGCGGAGGAGAGGGCGGGGGTGATGATGCTCACTCGGTGCATCCTGTCCTCCAGCTTCCTGCAGCTTGTCACATGCACTGTGCGGTGCAGGTGCAGCGGCCGCAAGACTGTTTCCAGGCTGACACTGAGCGCCCCCTCTGCCTCCAGCAGGCACACAGCCCTAGTTCTTCACTGCCTGTCGTCTCCATAGCAACAACATATTTTTTTTTTCCCCTCTTCCTTCGCCCCAACTCTTCCAGCTCCCCTGTGTGCTCTCGCTTGCTGCTATCTATGGGAAAGCGAGGAATGGAGGGAGTTCAGGAGACGCACACATGCGTGTGCACTGATATAGGTTTAGGAGCAACGGAGGGTTTGTGTCTCTGCTCGGTTTCACCAGCTGTCTCTGCGCCTTGGACCAGGTGGCCAGCGAACTGGAGTGCCCTGTGTGCAGTTCCCGTCGGCCTTCCAGATAATAGCCAATGAACCCGATGCCCCCTTTCTATCTGTCCAGTTGTAGTGCTTCCACTGCCACCTAGAGGCGATGTGCTATAGCAAATTTGTTTTGTGCTCAAGCCTGTAACTCTACAACTTGATGGTGAGAACCTTCTAACAGCCTTGGTGGCCTTGTGCGGTTTTCTTTCACAGAAAGGTGCGGGAGCCTCACCTGCAGGAGGAAAACGCAGGGGACGACCCAAGAAGGAGGCAAGTTTGCTGCTCAACTCTGAGTTTATGACTCTAATGAGTATCTTCCCGATTAAATATGTTGGTTTGCTCAAGGGTTCAGATCTGTTATTGCTAGTCAGTTGCCCAGAACAGGGATCCAAAGCAAAATGAATGACACTAGCAAGTAACGCACGTTTCAAAGTAAAATTTTTTTTAAAGAGGCAGACTTATGCAAAATCAACTTTCTTTTAGCTTTATACAATATTATGTTAGTCTCTCATCAAAAACATACATGGAGTGCTGCCTTGATTCTTTCGTACAAGTTTAAGAAAGTCTTTAATCTCCCGTTGCAACCAACCACCTCCTTCGATGGCACAGCTCCTCCTCAGAGCTGCAGTTTCCGAACTTCTGTCGGAGCACTCTTCCCCTCGTGACTCTCCTACTCAACTCCTTCAAACTAGCCAGCAGCAATTGGCAATCACCTGGTGGAACTGTGCATCTGCTGAGCTCATTATAGGAGCTACTTCCCAGTGCAACACTGGTTAAACACTTTGTTAAAAGGTTGATAGAGCAGCGCTGTTGTGATGAGTTCCTGAAGACAGATTGTTGGAAAGAGCAGAAGTTTCTTAAAGAGACAGGTCAAATTTCTTCAAGTTATATATGCTATGAACAGCATTTTTATAACGACTGAAGGTAACGGTTATTGTGATAATACTGCCCCTTTAAGATTGGACTAAACAGATTTAAACTTAAGTATTTTTGGCACAAAATGTAACTACAATCAAGAACAAACATATGGGTATGAAATGTTTTACATGTATAAGACAGTAGGTACAAATTGGCAGCAGTTAAAATTGACCAGCTAGAATTAACATTAACACAAGCGCTGCCCTAAACCATTTCAGTCCCAGGCGAGTGATTGGTATGACTGTCTGGTGGGTGACATTCCTTTTTAAAAAGCCAAGTGAATTGGGGTTTCATTCATGCAGACCGGCCGTTTCTTTATTGCAAGTCTCGACCTGATTATGCCAACATGTAGGGATTTTATTCACAGTATCTGTGGCCTTAGGCAAGAATTTGAGGTTTCGTAGTAACATTGTGATGTGCACCACTTGTTTGGATGAACTCCAGAAGGTATCTGGATGGCATTAGTCATAGTGAGGAGTGACCCAAAAGTCCCCTCCTTAACATGGCCCACCCATGTTTTTTTTGTTCCTTTTTTTTATGAATGAATAACTTGGAGTAAATGAGTGGAAGAAAAAAAAAAACAGGATGGTTCATTGTGACTCACCGGTGATGAATCACTTTTCACTACAGATGCTTCACCCTTCCCCTGGGTGCTTTTTCATGCCATAGTGGTTTGTCAAATAACACTTATTTAATTTCTTTTAACCAAGTTGGCGCTTGACAAAAACAGTCACACTGAGGCATGAATCACAGGCAACGATTGTTTACGCCGCGTCAGAGGCATTTTCTTTTGTCTCTGTATGTTGTGGGCGCATGCAGAAAGTCTGACTTTACTTTTTCTGTCACAGAAGGAGGAGGAAAAAGCATCCCAAGAATCATCTGAGGAAGAGGAGGAGGAAGATGACCAGTAATTCAATACATGCTACCTCACTCTACATACTGACTTACTGTTATCCAGAAACTGGGCTGTATCAACACCAGTGCCACCACTTGACCACTGTTCACGACAAAGCCCTCCCCTTTGTCAAAGGGCGGGGTTAACACAGTACATTTATCATGCAGCAGCACTGGATTTAAACAAAATGGACTTGATCAAGCATAGATCTAAGCATTACATGACAGGTAACAGCCCTTCTACATGTCATGTTATCACAAGTCTTTTATACTGGACAAGGTGTGCTCTGAAGAGCCTGGGTTGTTTGTTAGTCTCCCCTAAAGACCGTTGGGACATGTTTCCTCTGCTTAGTGTCATTTATTGCATCTGCGATAGTAGAACATATAGACTTTCTTGTTTTTGTATTGGACAAAGGTAAATTTTTACCCATTTGCTGTTTAGTTTTGTTACATGTGAGTGAAGTGGTTAACCTATCCTTTGCATTGTATTCTAGACGGAGACGAGCTTCAGCATTTAGGATGAGCATAGGTTACTGATGGTAGAGGTGTCCGTTTCGTGTCGAGTTCATCCATTATTTTTTAATTTTTTTTCCAAACTCTGGACAGATCTGGGCATCTTCCACCTGACCGCTTTTTCCTGTAGAGCAGTGTAGATTTTAGAGGCGCTTAAAACATTCTCAGTCCTTTTTGCATGTAGTGGGGAGATGTAAAGTAAGTTTGATGGTTTTGTTTTTTTGTTTTCATCGAAATACTCTGATCAGACTTGCAGTTTGTTCCTCTGGGTTATATACCATTTAAGAGAAACCATGAGTGTGCTGCTTTTTGTGTTTTATAACGATTCTTTTTGGTATATTTTTAGAAAGAGTTTTAGGCTGAAAAGTAATCTGTCGTTTCTTCAGGGAGCTTTTACAAATGCGGTTACTTTTCCCCCCCCGCCCCCTTTCTCCTTCTCCCTCATGCGCTCACTCAGTCACTTGCAATTGGTCAAACAAGGAGTATGATTGTAATAGTGGATAGTTGGTGGCACTACTATCCAACAGGGCTGTACATTTTTTATTTCTCATTCCATTTAGCCATCACTGCTTAATCTAGCTTCTTCCTCACTTAGTAACGTAACGGTAACCCTACTTTCCTTAATCTTCTGAAGAAGTGTGTTGTGTCAACTACATTTTTTTTTCTCCCCCCCCCGCCGTTGTCAGGGAACCTGTATCCATAGTACACTTAACTGGGTTTTTTTTCCCCCCCCACACACTTAAGCTGCTACAACCTCAGTTACAAAACCCCGGAAAACTGCAAAAAGGCAAAACAAAGCCTGGATTCTCATACCTCAATTTTAACAGCTTACTTCACCTTATGATTGCATTCAACTGGTTTTTCTATTTTTAATGTAACTTCTGACAAGAGTACAGTTTTTCTTTTTTTTTTTCATCTTTTTGATCATGTTGACTAGGTGTAAAATGTAATTGTGTGCCAGACTTTGCAGACAGGTTTTTAAATGTGTGAGGCAAGTCAGGGAGACCTGTCAGCTCAACAATTGTGTTCGCTGACTGTGGTAGACTAGCAGGTGTGTTTTTATTTTATTTTTTTATTTTTTCTTCTGCACTGAAATGTTGGATTTTCATGGACAAATGCGAGTTTGTGTAGACTAGGCACTCTTCACTGTTCAGTCAGGCGCCGTGCGTTCTGCATTAACGCACAGAGCTGCTCTTATCGTTTTCATTCAAGTCGTACGGTCTCTTGTCTTTGTCCCCTTCCAACTACACAACTGTATCTAGACATTTCTCTTTAAATCATGCATTTGTTGATTTATATACTGTAAACTCAATAGGATGGGATCATGCTTTTTAATGTACACCTATATAAATGTACAATGTCTATATTTCTATGGTGCCCTACAATTTGTATCAGAAATGGACAATAAAGAGAACTTTCTTTGTCATTTTTGTCATGCTTATTGTACTCTTGCCCCCCAATTTGAACTCTTGTTCAAAAGAAATAAGTTGTATTACAATATTTTTTAAAAGCAAAAGGTGGATCCCAATGATTTTAAACCATACCAAATTATTTAGAATGTGGAATTATGCAGATTCCTTACTTGGTGGTACAGGTAGCTTTGTTTACTTTTAGGAATATGGTTTGCACATAAGGAAAACTCCAGTTTTTCCTTCCACTTAACTTTCCATCTTGTTTTGATTACTGTGCACTCAGCCTGTTTAACAGTCTCCTTCAAAAACAAAACCTTTTGGAGTTAGTCTAGAGGTCTAACCCTTGTCTTCTGTTTACTGACTTGTGCTAGGAACTGCAACAGACTAGTTTGAAAGGTACTGTAACTGCATCTGGCTGTAGCACTGATTTTCAGTAAGTTTCACCATTACCATGGTCATTAAACTCAGTAATCGTTTTATCCCTGCAACATGAGTTGCATACCTCATCCACCTGAACAAATGTGAACAATCTGCTTCATAATGATCTAATCTGATTGCTTGACATACACCCATGTAATATTTTATGAGCCACTAAAATGGGGTTTTTTCCACAGTTGTAAAAATAAAAAGCTTAAAATACACTAACCTGTAATATCAGTTTCACTTTATTACAATTACTGACATTTTCAACAATTGTCCAGAACTGCATTCAAGGAGAAGAAAAGCATCACAGCAATAGTACATAGACAAAAAGTGTCACCTAAAGTTGGATTCTTAGATGAAAGTCATTCCAGGTAAGATATATGAAGGACTTTGAGTGGTGCATTTAAGGTTTCTATATGATTAAAAAGAGAAACCTGACAAGCATGAAAAATGTAAAGGCTCCAGATTCCAGAACTGCGAAACCTTCCATAAACACAGACAGACCCACAGTTTAGTTTACATTCAACAAATGAAAGGCAAAAGTTTATAATGTGTAAAAGGTTTCCTGAGTGCTGGAAACAGTCAGACGTATGGAATTCATCTGAGCAGATCTTTCAGCCAGACGTAAATTCTCTGGTGCCATGCCTCGAAGACAGGACATATTTTCAGATCCAGTCACAACTCATTTAAGAGCTGGGAGGAAGCTGGTGTTATTTGCTCCTGATTTTTTGCATCTCATGCCATTGTTAAGAGTCACAGGATTTGGCAAAGCAGGACAAAATAAAATAAAGCTTTCCAAGGCAGCAGTTCAAAGCAAGAAAACGAAAGGAGGATATTTTAAGCTCTTTTTTTTTTTTTTTTTTAAGAAATGAAACAGAAATGAGAAACAAGCTTTCTTTATCAACTTTCACCTGATCAATATGGGGCTTTGCATTTGTAATCGTAAAAGCGTCTCATCAAAGAAGCCGCTATTGCTCTGCAAACAACCTCTGCACACGCCAGATCTGAGCGCTGATGTTTAACTAGTACATAACATTCACAGCCCTACCACAGTGAACGCAGGCAACAAGTTATGTGAGCGGTACGGATGCCTACTGCAACCCACAGGAACAAGGCTGCTTGCCACAAGCTGCCCACAACAGCATTAAGAATGTAAACAAAACACCAAATGCAAAAGAGGCTTTGTCTTCCGCCTTGCCAGACTTTGGTGCCGCAGAGTACGAAAGTAAAAATGTATTCGAATAAATAATTTCCAATAAATAAGTAACAAGTACTTCTTCTCTTTGGCTCTTAAATCGCCCGATGTAATCTGGGATAAAGGCAACAGCAGCAAAACAGAGCAAATGTGACAGATGAGTTAAAAGACGGGCCAATCTTTGAGTCTGAAGGTTGTCTTCTCGCTCCTCAGCATCCTGCGCCAGGCTGAGCTGTCGTCAAGCAGTCGCATCTTTGGACAGAAGAGGTTGCTGCTGCTGATAGCTTCTTGCCCAGCCTTGCACAATCTGTGCACATGAAACACAGCAGAACAGATTAACCAACTCACAGGTTTCCAGTGAGTATGTGCAAATCTCCTCTGAGCTCGACGAAGAAGTTTTTGACCAAAAGGGAACGATCCATGTTGCAGATTTCAGCTTTTGTTTAAAAACATACTGGACATCAACAAATTTAGGAGAATAAACTGCATCTTTAACAAAAGACGTAAATGCTGAACAGTTTTCTGTCTGGGCACTTGATGTCTTACATGAGAAACTGAAAGCGATGCAATATTGCAATGTCTTGAAGAGCAACTCTCTATCACCATCTAGTGTTCGACTCGACTCAATGCAGCAATGGTAGCAGTGAAAATGACAATACAATTTTTTTTCCTGAATCTATTGACATAAGGCTAGGAGATGAGTACAATTTACATGAGGAAAAGTAACGCTGTGTAAATCAATTACCATTTTTGCGTTTCTCAGGAATTTTTTTAGAACAAGTACATTTTGAAAATCAACTCAATTTTGTAGGCTGTTATAGATCAGCTTTAGCGTAACTCCTAAATCCACGTAGAGTTGCAACTTGACTGTGCATCACAAGTGGATTACCACAGAGTAGCAAATATGAAATCTAAAAGCATAATACAGGGTTGAAAGAAGTACAAGTAAAATTATTTAGGAGATGTCATGCACTTACACATAGGACAGATACATAGTTCCAGAAGCTACATAAATCCTAAGAATGCATACATTTATATCATTTGGTGCACCAAATATTAAGCATAGACCTAGATCTGAATGCTTTAAATTCTGATAATTAGTATAACTTTTATCTAGTTCTCTGTATGTTTCAAGGACCAACTAAAAACAAAATAGTGCAAATAAAACTATTTTCCATAAACTGAAGTACAACCGCTGGAATCAGTATCTAAACAATATTAGATACTTAAGGCTAAAACTTTAAACTCAAGGCCAACTGTGACCTTATTTAGATTACACAAAGATACTCTGAATCAAATTTATGGTCCTACAAATAAAACACAACTTGAATTCGGGAAATCCAAAGTTTTTCTACACTTGACCTCAAACTGGAAACTGCTAACAGTACATTTTATACGTCGTTTACTGTTCTTTTTAAGACGCTGTAAAAACAACACGTCCACGGATGACGAACTGGATTGACTCCAACACAAGTCAAAGGTTACTTGTGGGCAGGGATAAAGAGATTTTAGTTTGAACCTGAAAGAAAAAGCTGTGATGAAACAATACTGCCTGCTATTGTTGTGTTGCTTGTTGCATTTAGATTTAAATTTGTAAAAGGGGAAGATGCGTGCCATTTGAGGAACTGCATTAGTCTAAAGCTCAATGTTGCAACTAAAGACAACAGTGGGTATGTTTTTACACTGTCAAAGACCGGCTCCGCAAATACAGAGTGAAAAATGGTGGTTTTACCGATAGAAATGTTTTCACTCTGGATTTACAAGAATACAACTAAAGATGTTCCTCATTGGATATCATTGTAATCACCTTTCCTTTAATTAACAAAGGACACTGTCACTGAGAGTTTGCGTCTCCTACCCTTGTGTCCTCTTCTCTCCACAAAAGCTCCTGTTCAACTTCATGAAGCTCCTCTGCAGGGTCATACGTGTAAACAGGTAACAGCTGATGCCGAAGTCTGTCGATCCTAGGGCAGAAGGCAAAGTGCATCATGAAATCAATGGGTCACACTGAGGAAGTAAGAGGGGGTGCCAGCTAATCAATACCCTAAGTTTGTTCTCACCTCCTCTTCCTACGCAGACATATAATCTAGAACAAACAAAATAAAATAAAAAAGTGCATGAGAGCTGCATCTTTCCAAGTCTCTATGTCACCGATTCTGATGAGCTACTTACCAAAGCTGTAGCAATTCCAGCAATAGTTATAAGAAGGAATGGCACCAGCACATAGCTCACCGCCACAGTCCCATCTTTGTGGGCAGGGGGCTGAGTGGTAGTGCTGTTCATCCTAATTAACGTTCAAGGGGAAAAGGGCCACAGGGGGCCTGCTTGTGTGTGGGATCTTTGTACAGGCACCAGTCCCCCTCCTCCTCCTCCTGTTGGCTGACACTGTGTTGCAGCGGCTCTGTCGTCAGGCTGCCCCCTTGTTTATGCCTCATCCTCGTCGTTCATGTGACTTCCACATGGTATCACTGCCCTTCCTAATCAGCGAGCGATCTAAGGAAGCACAAAATGGAAATGGTCTGTACACAGCTGTCTGTGTGGCAAGGAAAGCGTAAAATAAATAGAAAGAGGAAGATTTGGGAGTAAGAGAACCAGCCATGTTGCTGAAACTAATGATTAAATGACTAAAGATGTAAACGGGCCAATGTTAGCAAGCCGTATTTTACTGATTTTGCCACAATTAGCACTTGTTAAAAAAAAGGCGCACCATCTAAACCAATGCATTCCTTAACTATAACTAAAATGTCACCTTTACGCCTCACCTGACTGCTGTGATAAAAGTGTCTTAAACGCTACAAATAATGTCTGTTTAGCTGCTGTAACTTGATGGTGAGTTTCCTGCAGCATTGCGCAAAAAAGGTGATTAAACTGCGATAAATATAACATGCTCGGTCAGTAAGACTAAATACACGGCCTGCTCTAACACGTTCTGCTCATTTTAGCTAAATTCTTACTCACTCTGAAGAATAAAAAGCCTTCTTTCCTGTAAGACTTGACGTTCCCCAGCTACAGACGACCCTTCACTGCCAGTGACAACATTGTAAGAGCTTCCGGTTTGAACCCTTCAGAATAAAAGCACTGATCTCACACGAAGCAACGAAAAATAAAAGGGATTTTAACTCGATGTATTTTTATTTAAATTCTTCATCATGGACCAACACAAAGTATTAATGTGGAAGGAAATTATATATGATAACCGATATGTAATTTCGTATCCACCCCCCATCTAGAGACTGAAATCTTTGCCCATTCTTTCCCACAAAATATTTCAGCACGGTCAGATTGGATCAGGTCAATCTAAGTTTTCAATCGGACTTAGGTCTAATTTATTAAACCTACTATTTTATGAGACTCCAACTGCAAGTATGAACATAGACAAATGTTTTTGGCACACTTGAAACTCCGTTTTAGCTCTGATTGTGTGCTTTAGCTGTTGAATGTGATTTCCCCCCAATCTTAAGTCTTTTGCAGACCCCAAGAGATTTTCTCCCCAGATCTTTCTGGATTTTTTTCCCCCAATGACTGTCAAAATGATTTTCCCCACACCAATCTGAAAAGAAATAAATACATTTAAGATAAGAGCAAAGAGGGCAAACCAACAGCCTTGAGCACAGTACTGCTTCTCCTCTCCATTGTTTAATGATCAAACTGTGCTGGTTCAGATCAAATAGTTTTATAACTTCCACTTTTACAGTCATATTTAACTTCCTCAGACAAGTAAACCGCAAGGGTCAGTGGAATTATGTAAAACATTAATCTCAATCTTTTTGCTTGGGAAAAAGGTTGTGTTGACAGGTTTAACCAGAAAAGTCACATAGATAAAATACCTTAATCAGGCTTTCAGTTGCTAGTTCTGATGCAGAGAGATACCAGGAATGTTTCTTTAAGAAGGCACAACTATCTGATGGTTGTCAAAATGAATCTAAAAAATAAAAACTTAAAGAAACAAGAATTATGCCACATCTTTTCATCTCAAAATGAACTGTATTGTTGGTTGCTCTTTTGGCAGCTCTACTTTCAAAGAATAAAATAAAACAGAGAGCAAATTATGTTGTCAATGTCAAATTTATTTATATAGCACTTTAAAAACAGGTTTAAAACTGCACCAAAGTGCTGTACAAAAATGATCATAAAATAAGTTGAATAGAAAAAGAGAAAATATTAGAAGAAATTAAAAAAAAATCCATGTATCAGGCCTCATTTGAGTGCCATTGCAATGACTCTTGTTAGAAAAGTCTAAACCAAACAGATGCATGTTTGAGACGCTAAAGAGGTCTTTTACAGTGTCAGTACATTATTTCTTCAACTGTGTCCTAATTGTCCACTTTTTCAACAAAACCTTGTGAGAGAAGGAATCTGTGTAAATCACGCTTGTGTTTCCATTACTGTTAAAAGATCTCTTTGCCGGTTCAACCATTAGAAAATACAAGAGTATTGTCCGATACATAGTATTTACTATCAAAACTAATTTTTTGTCTTTTACATTTAAACAAATTTGAATCTGATAGCTAATAAAGAAGTTTAAGAAAAAGATGGAGTAAGAGGACAAAAACGTAAGACTTTCTGTAATCATTTGAAGAAGTCTTGATAGTTCTCCAGCCTCTCTGAGTTTTGTTTTTTTGTTTTTCTGCACTGTTTGTAATTGGCCAGTAGATGTCACTAAGCTTACGGAAATTATTAAATATATTTTTTAGGAAATATGTTTAAACTATGTTAGTATTAAAAAAAAAGTTTAATTTGTGTGTCGTTTTCTCATATGAATGACATGTAATCCATATGTTAATAATAGTGGGTTTTTCCACACAATAGAGATATGTAATATATATTTTACTTATATTTTGTCATTCACCTGAGATTGTGTTTACTGTATGTGAATTTGTGATAAACCATGTACACTTCGTTTTTCAGATAATAACCCAAGCTATAAGATAAACATTTTTTGCTGGTGGTAGTTTATTTGCACTTGAGCCAATCTGCATAAGAAAAAAAAACATCATCTGATCTAGTTTAAGGTCTGCAATGGCCTCCAATCTGCAGAAGAAAACTCCCCCCCTCTCTTCATCCTGTTTGATGCTGAATGGCTTTGACAGGATGCCTTGTTTCAGTGGAAGCTGCACCTCAGAAATAGCAATGAAACATGTAAAAGAGGATCAGTATATCTAGGAGTGAAGGATGCCTAACATTGTATAATGTAAATTTTGTAGATATATAAAACTAATTGATTAGAACATCCAGTTAGGGGTTTACCTGTTATAGTCAAACTCCACAGATTTGGTCTTTTTGGAACAGTGGAGCGCCATCGTCTTACAGCAAGAAGGTCCTGTGATCGTTCTGCATGGTGTTTGCATGTTCTCCCTGAATATTTGTGAATCATGGCTTCCTCCTACAGTCCAAACATACGACCATCAGATTAACTGGCCTTTCTACACCAGTGTGGGCATGATTGTTTCTCCTGTGTCTCTGTGTTGGCCTGTGATGAATTGGCGACCTGTTCGTACCCTGCCTCTCACTCAATGTTGGCTGAAGGTAGGCACCAACTCCACTGCAACCAAAGAATTTGGCCAAGACAGACTAAAAAATGGATGAAGCTAAATACATGACAATTGTTGAAAATTAGATGCCGTGAAAGACTTAAAACTGGGGCAACAGCTCCCCTTCAGCAGAACAATGATCTTAAGCTAACATAAGTAAATAAATCTGATCTAATAGATAAAGTGGTCTTATTGGATGACTTGAAGACTAACATTCACTTCACAGCAGCTCCCTCCAATCTGACTGCTGAAAAGAAGAATGGACAAAAGCCTCAGTTTGTAGATGTGCAAGCTGGCAAAATAATAGAGGAACTCCTTGCAGCTGTGTTTGCAGTGGAAAATATTGACTCGGATTCAACTTTTTATTTGTCAAATAATTTGGAACGCCCCTATTGTCTTCCGCTAAACTGTGTTTATCCATCATGAAAAATCCTAATAAAACACACTGACTTCTGTGACTATGGTAAGGCAAAAAGTGATCAGGTTCAAGAAGCACTATCACTTTTGTGAGCCACTCGAAATGAGTAAATTGAACACTCAACAGGTGAGCAAAACGTTCTTTTGTTCTTGAGCGGATGAGTCAGTAGCCATCCCCAGAACAAAAACACTCCTTTCCCACCTTCCCTCCTCCTTTCGGGCATAGTGAGATGTGGGCGTGGCCTACACCGCAGAGGGGAGGGGGACACCTCCTCTCAACGTGATCACTCCATTGGCTGGAAAGTCCAAGTCACATCTCCTCATCCATTCCTTCCGAATTATTTTATATCATAAGTAACAATGTGTCGTTCCAGTTAAGTAATAGAGTATTCATCGATAACAATAAAGAAATAGCAAGAAAAAAGAAAATCATAAAATTGACAATCATAAAATTAATAATTCTGTTTTGTATTACTTCCCATATGTTTACATGCTAGGAGGAGATTTTAGATTTTGGCACACTCACTCGTACCCCCCCCACACACACACACTCCTCCCCCCTTTGCAGTCTATTTCTGCTGTCCATTGAGAGTAAAAGCTGGGCCATCCCCCCAGCGCGCGCCTGTGCCGTGGAGCTCCCCCTTGCTGCGTGCATCGTGATCTCGTGGATGCAGAGTCTTGCAGGGAGAACGCAGGGTCACCTTCTGTTGTACTGCAAGGGGGAAAATACGGTCCGGTTCGCAGCAGACAGTACTGGGCAGGACCAGAAGCAGCATCTCTGGTAAGTGTTTACTGGCCGCCACGTCCGTGCATCGCAGGGATAAGAAGCAGAGCATCCTTTCAGCGAAGGGCGAGATGGAGAAATCTGCATCACTCTCCATCACGTTGGCGGACGTTTCACCCGCTGCTTCCAATGCAGCAAAACCCGACGGAGTACAGCAGAATTCAGAGGCGATGCTGTTTGCCTTTTGCAGTTTGTAATTATTCATGCGTCATGTTACATGATGTACCGTTGTTTGCTTACGCCATGGGGGGAAGACGGTCCATCTCGCCTCACCTTGAATTAATGTTGTGCGCTTTGTTGACTCGTCTGATGTGGGTTTACTCTACCCAATGTCCTGTTTTCAGACCAGATCGCGAAATTATGCATCGCTGTTTTCTGTTTAAAATAATAGCTGGATTGCACAAATTAGACCTTGCATATAAAACAAATCTGCTTTCTGAGCACAAAAAATGCGCATCAAATTTCATTTAATACTGTTTCATATGTAGGCGATGGCGGTGTAGTAAAGGGTTTATTTCCATGCGTGAAATGACTAAATCTGATAACGAATATAAACTTGGATCAGTCTGAAAACGTAACATTTTGTGTTGTTTAAAGGCTTAAGATGAGGCTATTGGACGTAAATGCGCTGCTTAGTGGTCATGTAGTGATGTGTTTGAGGCTTTCTTGAGGGAAATGGACGCGGATGTTAATGGGAGCACTCCACAGAGCTCCCGTTATGTAATTGGTTGTCACAGCAAAGCAAAGAGCCATCTCTAGCGTCATTGTTTTCCCTCCGACTAACCAACGGTGCCACAGAGGAGGATCGTCCCGCTTTCTACATGGGATTAGGTGCATGTGGTCCCTTTAATCATTCATCAAATCTGCTCTGAGGCTGAAACGCATCTGGCCTCCCAACTGACTGAAGTATCCGGTAGCCACCTTTAGGTGTTTGGCATCCCCAAACTGTGATGATGATCGTGGTGGTGGTGGTGATGATGATGATGAGGAGGATGCGTTTCAGGGAGGGATGGCTGTTTAAAGTGCTGCCTGCTGCATTGGGTTGTAACATCCCCCTCCAACCAAGCAGCTGCTGTGGTTCCAAAACATCTCGTCCTGCCAAAAGACATGCAGCAACGCTTGTTGATGTGAGATCTTCTATGCGTTGGCAGCGGTGAAGCAGCAGATGTCATTTTGCTTGATTTTGGCTGAAACTGCTTTTTGTTGGAAACGACTAACAACTAACCCTTGAGCAACTTAACCTCTTTGGAGAACCCAGTGTTGCTTAAGAATATTGTACTAACTTTGGTGGCTAGTCGGAGTAAACTGGATCATGAAGATCTGGTATCTGCACTTTTCTATTTAACATCAAATTAGCAATCAGACCAAGCAGTTCCCATCTTCTTCCAAGTCATCCACGTCCTGACCCAACCATAAATGCCCCCTCTATGCAAGGGAATGCTTAGCTGATGTGTGGAACAGGATGTATTTGTTAAACTGCGGACACACGACACAACTTTCACAGTAGTCATAGTTTACAGAAACTAGGTGTTCACACCAACAGACTTAGCAACTGTGGCTTCAAGGCTACAGGATTTATCAAACAAATTAACCTGTTCAAACTCTTGTAAAAACTCTTGCCAGGTCAAAGGTTTGAGAGGACAAACATTTACAATAGGTGGTGGAGGATATTTTCTGAATTCCAACTGGTTTTATTTTTGTCTAAATCCACCACGAAATAATAAAAAAAAAGCAATTTAAAATACTCTAAGTTAATACCATAAGTGACAACGATCTGAACAGTGTGGAGAATAACATGCTGTTGAGAGTTTGAAATATGTATGTAGTGTTTTGGTCTCGAAATGAGTCTGTGTTGGCCGTAATCTAAGAAAGCTATATATTGTTTATATTTTAGCAGATAACAATACAATATTTGTGCAATAGACATTAAGAATATTATGTATAAATATATTCTATGCGGAACAAATTTTATTCAGAAAAATCATTAAAAAAAATAAAACTGATTACCTTCATGTGCAATTTGTAAATTTTTAGTTGATTTCTGTTGTTTACTGTGATTTCGTAATCAGCTAGGTGAGGTTTTATGCCCAGTACAATCGTGAAAATGTAGTTAACAAATAAAGTTAAAAAAAAAAAAAAGTTTGTCAGCAGCAGATGAAG
Organism: Poecilia latipinna; assembly: GCF_001443285.1. Lineage (NCBI taxonomy): Eukaryota > Metazoa > Chordata > Actinopteri > Cyprinodontiformes > Poeciliidae > Poecilia > Poecilia latipinna. The sequence continues at coordinate 55,064 of NW_015114809.1, forward strand.
CATCCTTACCTCTTTTTGTCATTAACTGACAGCAACAAGTGTTGACTATCAGTTCACCTATTGGATTCAGAGCTGCCTCAAAAACGTCGAGTCGTTTTCTTTGTCCCCAACTTTAGTAATTAGTCAAAAAATGTCAGTAGGCTTATTTTAGAGCTGTCTGTGGTGCTGAAGCTGCTCTTAGCTGGAGAAAACAAACAACAGGCTACTTGGCCCTCATTACATGAAAAATATTTGAAATTGTTAATTACACCTGTACCAACCACCCAAGCATGGTGGCAGGATAGTGTTGTGATGTAGAGATGGAAAGATTAACAAAGAAGGAGGAATTCATGCTAATTCTTTTGCTTTAGATCCTGCAGCTGCTCCCGTCTCGCCAAACATCCAGACCTGCCTGATGCCGTCTAGTTCCCCTCTGCAAAAAGGATGGACACTTAATTTGATGGGCTAAAATACTTTTGGTAACGATAGAGTCGCTTTAGGGTGATCTGAGTTCAATTATCATTATTGTTAGTATACAGATGTCAGTTAGCTTGTTTTGGATCTGTCCTTGGTGCTGATCTCTCTCTTTGGAGGCTACAGGAGGCTGCAGAGAGAAGACGGTGATACTCTTTTTTTCAGTTTTCTTTGTCAATATTGTTGTGATTGCTGTTCGGTGGTTGTTGGAGAGTCTTGTTTCAGTGGTACTCTTGTGAGTTCCTCATGCTGCGACCCCCCACCTTCCCTTTTCATCTGACATATACAGAATCTTTTCAAACTTGTCTTAGCAATTAACTTTTTTTTTAAATGCGTTTTATCAAAAGAACTTTCATGAAATAATTTACAGACAGACAATATGTGCATAATTTGCAGCAATCTTATAGAGAAAACAAAAGTTTTACTAAAAGAGGTAAAGTGGCACAAACTACATTATCAGTACAATACATATGGCATAATTTAAATAGTCGGTAGGCCAAAACGACTTTGAAAATGCTCTGTTTTTAGTTTTTAGAAATATGATTAAAATAAAAAAGAAATCTTCATTCGGAGTAGGATAAAGCTGCTCAGGCAAGTAGAATGCTATTCAGAAAAAGTGAAGTGTTGTCCACATAAAAAAAAAAATTGTTTGAGGAACCTTCAATTTTAGAAGAATTGTGGTACATGAATCAGATACAAACTTTGGTATCGTCAGCTACCAGAATAAGCCAGACATCTTTTCTAGTAGACTCTCACTGTTAGCGACACATGAAAATTACAATGAATCATTTACTGAACAAGCAAACAAGCAATTGAAAACTTCACGATGCAACAAACAAAATGTTTTTGAAAGGTTTTGTAGCATACTTCTACTGTTCCTAAGGCTATCCTGTCCTGACCTGTAAGCCACATCCGCCACATCAAAATCTAAGGTGTTGATATTTTTCTGGCTAAAATTGTTGTTTGCAACTTGCAGCCCTTGCTCTTTAGGCTGTTTGACAGTGACTCTTAAAATTGACCAAACATGAATGGGCAACTAAAAAATAATAAATAAATAAAAAAGTAATAGAAAACATCTTTCGGCTGCAGAAAGACACTGATTGTGCAAGAAATGCCCGTTTTTTGTCTTTAGATCACAAACTCTGTTTTTGAATCAGTCCCTTCTCGTAAAAGTTAGATTTTCTTTTTTTTTCTAAAAACAAGGGTTTTTAGAAAAATATACATTATTTAACGTTGATATGTGGTTGGATTATATGTTTTTAATGTTTGGATTATAGAGCTTATAAATGTATAATAACCACTACACAGTACGTTGTGTTTCTCTCTCCGTTTGTGCCTGAACGTTTTACTCTCTTGAAGCGGTGAGGCAGCCTCTCTGCATGCACAGGAAGTGTGTTGTCTGGATTTGATGATGGTTTTGTGTTCATGTAATCAGCAGCTTGATCTGTAGTGATCTTTAACATTTAATGGATGATGAGCAGCATCAACCAGCAGGAAGGGCTTCTGGTAGCAGGAAGTGAAAATGTAATCCCGTTAAGACGGTGCGATGGATGTTTTCAGAGTGTGTTTTTAATGCAAGTTGTTAGTTTGGTTTATTTTTGGAGTTGCGATTATAGTAACTGACTGGAGGGAGGATTGTTTTGTAGATTTCTAAAGCAAACTTTTCTCATATTTTTTTTTTTTACATTCTTTTTCTTAGACATTTATGCATCGTGATGCTAACTAAGTGATAAATTAAAATAAACTGAGCACCCAATTCCATTTCATAAAAATTATTTTTGAAGAAATTGTAAGGAATATTACATACAATCGTATTTGATGCAGGCACTCATTTGAATTTCTTTGAATTAGATCAACAGTAGTCTGGCTGGTGATTTGCACAAAATGGATTTAATAATGTAGCAGGACAAAATCAAAATGATTCAGCTTTACCTCAGATTTAAGTGATATTAAGCTCACGTCAAAAATGGTTTTGAAACCAACCAATTTAAGTGAACGTTACTTATTCAATCAAGAAGAACAGTCAAATATCAGACCTTAATCTTGCTTGTTGCTGGTTAAGGATATGATTCAACTGCAACTTGCAAAAGGCATTTCTAACCAAATGTCTGCTGAGCCTCTATTCAGCTTAGGCCAAATTAGAATAAGTTGTAATTATGAACCCAATTATTAGTGTTTATACATTTATGATAAGTTTGTTGTATCATCATTTCATTCTTAGAAAAACAATCTGAATGCCTTTTAAGAGCCCAAATATGAACATGCCAACTGTTCTCCTCATAATATAACTCACAAAAGGAGGAGTCTAATGTTTTCTGGTGACCTCTTTTGTTATTGTTAGTCCTCTGTGTTTGTAGAACATCACTTGTCAGGTGAAGGGGAGAATGTGTGAAATGGTGGTGTGAGGAGGTGTTTTTTTTTCGTTTTCTTTTTTCTGTTTTGTTAACTCTTCCATATAATGTGTTTGCCAGTGGAAAAAAAAAAGAGAAAAATTCAGGTTTCTGTTCCTCTGTTCGAAGAGGAGACAGTGTCTTCTGACAAGCTGTGAAAAAAGAGGCAGTGTAAGAGCAGAGCGGCGAGTCTGAAGGGCAGCCGGAGTGTCTCATTTCTCTCAGCACAGAGCGGAACACACACGAGGATACACTCCGGCCTCAGCAGAAGATTGATAACGCTACAGATGATCAGAAGCATCTGCGGCAAAGCTTCGTTACCTCAAACTAAAGCATATAAACAAAAACTAAACATAGTTGCTAGTCTAGTTATTTTATGAAATATTTCTGTCCCTCAGGGGTTGTAGAGACTGGTCAGCATGTGCCGAGATACACATCAGAAGAAAACACTTGGCGAGTTCTAGTCGTGTGTTTCCTCTCCTGCGCCCTTTGTTTAATAGAATATAATAAACCCGCTTTGTATTACGTTTGTCACTACTACATGTCACTTTACCCCTGCTCTGAATTTGTGTTGTGCAGCTGCTGCTCATCCTGAGGCAGAGCACAGACTCAGCATGTGTCATACCCCTGTCTGAAATTCAAAATGGAGTCATGTTGTGCCCACCGTGGAGGCAAGAAACACCACAGTCTGCGACAACACTGGTACAAACGATTAAAGCGCAAACTACCATTAGTGGGGTTGCATTTGTTCCCGTGGATGTGGATGTGAGCTGATGTTTCATCTCATCTCTACACTTAACCTACAGAACATGAAAGTACACCTTTTCCGTGAGACGTCGGTAAACAAAGAGTGTCCAAGATTCACCACACAAGTCAGTGATGAAGTTGTGGGGAAGTTCAAGGCAGGGTGTGATCATAAAGCAGTCTATGGCCTGTTCAAGCCATCATCTGAAAACAGAAAGATTATGGAACAACAGTAATAAACATGCCAAAATTTGGTTGTCCACCTAAGCTGACAGGCCAGGCATTGATCAGAGAAGCAGCCATGATACCCATTGTAACTCTGGGGGAGCTGCAGAGGTCCATCTCTCAGGTGGGAAGATAATTATCAATCATGTTCTTCACAAATTCAGCCTTAAGGGATCAGCAGTACAGAGAAATCCACCGTTAATAGAAATGCACGTAAACTTAAAGAAGAAGGCGCTCTAGTTACCCGACACCAAACTTGAATTTTTTGACCTACATTCAAAACATCATGTGTGGGTGGAAACTAACACTGTACTCTGACACATTAAACGTTTTTGTAGAACAGTGATCCCAAACATACAGGCTGAAATCATATTTCTATTAATATTTGTAACATTAAATGCATACCTGTAGTCACATTTTGGAAAGGCCTCGCCAAAGTCCAGAACAAAATTTGAAAGTTGACGTTCACATTCGCTTCTCATTCAGTCTGACTGATCTGGAGATATTGTGAAGAAAAATAGGCAGAAATGTAATTTGCTGATGTTTAAAGCTGGCAAGAAACAGATTCCATAGAAAGGCACAGCAAGTCACTTTCAAAACTCAGATAATTGCCAACATTAACTGTAACCATAAAGTACAAGCTATCCATCCCCACTGCATTACTGAGTCCATCTCATTATATATTTTTAAAGCTTTTTTTTTGGCACTAGTGGCCTTTATTTCATAGGAAAGAGGGTAATGAGAGAAGGGGGAAGACATGCAGCAAAGGTCACCAGGCTGGGAATTGAACCTGCAACAGCTGTGTTGAGGACTAAGGCCTCCATATGTGGGTTGTGCTTAACCCCTGCGCCACCACAGCACACCCTCATTATATATTTTGACCTTTGAACTGTGTGCTTGGAACTAGTTATGTGATTTTTTTTTTTTTTCACTTCAGCTCAGAGGATACAGAGTCCATGATGTTGAAGGACAGAAAATGTAATATTTTTCAATAAGCAGCTCTCTGAACTGTTTCTTCTTGAAACGTTATTTCTTTGAAGATGCTCTTTTTGAAGAATTTAAGTAGTCAGTATATCATTTGCAGTTCATTACAGGTTTTCAGTCTGGGTCTCTACATGCATTTCACCACCATTGCATGGTGGTGAAATCTCAGTGTTTACAACGTCACCGATAGAAATTCCAGATGAAATATAATGATTTTTTCCCCAGTATTTTTCGAGTTCATGAAGATTCTTTCTCCTACTTTTTCCAAGTCAAGCTACTTTCCAGAAAGCAATTGGCTCGCTTTCTGTCTTTCATATATTGTCTACCTATTATTTGTACAAATGTGCATTTGATGACACAAATCGGGCTGTAATTCATAATTAAGCACCAAAAGACCGAAAACAAATGTTTGGATTCAGAGAGGACGTTGCAGATGTGGACACATTAGCTTGAGTAAACGTATAAATAATTGATCCGTCCTCATCGATGCTGCAAGTCATTCTGAAACAAGAATAGTGTCTTTGGAACTCATGTTATGTTTCACCAACACATTCAAAACCCTGAATGTCTAACCAGTCGTTCTACGACACAAATAAACAATCATTCACAAAAGAGAGAAGCTGCAAGCAAAAATGTTTTTATGGTTTGGCCAAAAAAAAAAAAAAAAAAAAAGATTCTGTCTAGAGTGGAAAAACATGAGCAGCATGCAGTGACTCAGTGATTTTGCATGAATTCAGTCAGATATCTGTTGGATTTGGCTTCAGTGAGGCATTATATTTAGCTGGGATATTTCTTGCCGTCTTATTTGATATATCAGTCGTTCACCTTAAATTTGCCGTTTCTTTGCTGCATGACATGTTTGTAAGATGCGTGTCCTCAGCTCTACAGACTGTTTGTTCAGTAATAAAGACATATTATGTCCTAGTGGAAACCAGATTACAGAAGAGAGGTTGTCTTCTGATAAACTGAGGCATGTATTCTGGTTCTGGCTTCATTATTGGTTTTTTTTTAATATAAAAGCACAGCCAGGAGAGTTACTTGGATTGAGACAGCAATTTTGTGGTATGTACATACTCCTTGTCCATTTAGAAAACTAATTTGTGCCTGGCTTTAACATGCTAGCAAGCTGATGCTTCAAAACATTCACATAATGTTCTCTTCCCATGATGCCATTTGTTATATTAGTGCTCCATCTCCTTCTACACAAAACAAGATGCAGCAGGTTTTTTTTTTTTTTATCCTTAGACCTCATTTCATTTTGCTGTTTAGAGATGCAGTTTATCAAATTTATGAATGTTTATCTGACGAAAAACAAAGAAGTTGTAAATGAAGGGAGCAGATTCATAAATTACGTTTGGTAGCAAAAGAGAAACTACTGAATAAACAATCTCTTTCACATGTATAAGATGTAACAGCATTTTTTTTTCATAGTAATCAAAAACAGTTTTTCATATTTCAGAGTTTTGAGGTATATTAATTTTAGGTGTTTAACTTTGGGAATTACTTGACCAATTTTTGTAAAATAAAGGAAGAAAACTGTGGACTTAAATCAGCTGAAATAAAAGCTAAAATTGAGTCTCTCTGAAAAACATAAATGTCCATCATCACAACCAAGGCTCTTGAAACTTTTGATTGTTCCCCACATAAAACCGTAATGAAACGAAATGAAAGTTTGCTGTTCCAAAGTCTGAAAAAGTGATTATAAGTGCTTTTGCAAGCCACTGAATAAGCAATTTTTGTGCATGTCTGTGTACGTATAAACTTCTGCGGTATTCATTACTTTATTTCTCCCAGGATTATACTCTCCTCACTTATGTCCTTATTAGTTTAAATTAAAATCTGTATAAAAAAACATATGAAAGAAAGGTAATGATTTTCCCATGGTTTATTTAATAACTTGCTGCAAAAAGCTTTTTGTCTTCCCGTGTTGCCTGCTGCAGCTGAAGCATTGAAAACCCGATGAAACCACAATATTTAAACAGATCCCATCCTAATTAAAAGTATCCTCCTGGTGAAATCAATTATGCTAAACAGGCGGGTACGTTGCTGTGCAGCTTTATGAAAACTGAGGAAGCTGATCTGATTTGCTATTCCTCTTGCCTTCAGTGTCAGGGTCGACTAATCTTCTCTTGTTGTGATAGTTGAAACGGAAGCAAATCTTTTAGTATCTTTGACTGAGTCTAAGCTTTTTTTTTTTTGTCACAGGTTAAGCTGATTTCCATTTTTATTTTCATTTAGAGCAATTAGTTGCGCTTTCGTTTCCGTGAGCTTTCGTTAGAAGGACTGACCCCGTGTTTTTATCTCCACAGGTGATCTCCTGCAGGGGACCGGCAGCTCTCTTTAAAGTTTATGGAAACCTGACCTCCCATTGGCGGAGAAGGTGAGTCAGGCCTCATTTTTTCCAAAATATCCCTGTTGATGGAAACCGTGTTTACACTTATGCTCATAAAGACGTCCGAGGGACAAAGTCAATGAGATCAGCCATGAGTTTATTTTGAAACCATGTCTGTAACGTATCATGTTAAACGCAGCTCTTGTAAGGAATTAAGGGCTCTTTGTCGTCGGCGTTAATATTTAATGAGAGTTTCTCAGTGTGTCTAGGGGCCAACTGGAGGACAGGTGATTTTTCTTCCTTACCTGGCTTCCATATTACATTACAGCGTACTTCTTGTACTCTTATGTTTCACACATTATTACAATATGCATAAGTGTACAACATGGTTAGCATTATATATGCTGACATTCTCACTTCCAAATATGTGGTGTACATGATATGGCAGGAGAATATGTATTTAACCCATTAGTAATATTTTTTATTTGAATAACTTTTGTATTGTCTTGTTGGCATGAAAGTCATACTAGAGGTCAGTAGCAATGCAAATAATCCTCACATCCAATGCATTTAATATAATGATAGGGGATAATAATATGGAAAAGGTATTACTAAAATTTATTCAGTATTTTTTTCTTTTTTATGACAATTTCAAGATGTCTTATGGACGTCCTGCTCTGTAGGATTTTAACCCATTCATCTAAAAAAAAAAAAAATGCAATGCCTTTCACAGAGTTCAGTTTTGATTTAATCAGAGCAGAAAATATTCTCCCAATACTTATTTGACTTAATGTTGTGCAGCAAATATTCAACTAGCTTTGACATGCTTTTTCTCCAGCAGTGGAGTCTGGCATAGAGAGCATACGTAGAGGAAGAGAAGAAGAGATCATCTCGTGTTTTTACTTTATTCTCTCACTCCTGGGAGCGACTCACTGTCTCATTGGAAGAATTCCTTTGTGAAGGTTCAGATGTTCTTGTTTTTCTCCGTTTCCAGCACAACTTGTACCACAGCAGTGGAATTAAGCGGATGTTTGGTCAATGCAGGCAGATTATTTTATTCATAAGGAGGCTCATCAGGACACTGTGGCCTCATTCAGACAGGCTTCTTTCTCCAGGGAGTCTTTCCACTTTGGATTGGGAGGAAAAGAAGCTGGGTCAGAGGAGTGTAGTGAGTTCTTGATTTATAATTACAGTGTTCTGATAAGTTTGGAGAGAACAAAGACGAGAGTGCTGTTTGTTTAGTTTCACGTTTCAGTGGAGTCACTGATTGTCATTCAGGTTTGTTTGTTTTTTTCCTTCATAGGTTATTTACTCTTGGACTCCAGTGGCAAAAGCATTTCTAAAACGGTTTATGAAATAATAAGGGAGATGGAGCGTTTATTATGTAATTAAATGTTTGTTCTAGAAAATGTGAATGTCGGGATGATGTGCGCGCGCAGTGACAGCATTTCTTGTAGAGTTTTAATAGGGAGATATATTAGTAACCCTTTGTAACCTATTGTCTTTGGACATGGTGAAATTTTTTGGGAAATGTGTGAGAAATGTGATATTTTTCCACACATTTTTAAAACGTTTTTGCTGCATCAAATAATTTATTTCAGGATTCAGCAACAAAAACTTAGTAATTTTCGTTATCTCTATCTGGTGCCAGCTTGGAAAAATCTTAGTTTTCACAGCCTCTGGTTTTTATCCATCTTTAATACACTCTGTACAGCACATGTCAATCTTTTATTCCCGAGTTATTCACCATTCAGCAGCAGTTTAAGAAAACAGTCTGACTAGATATATATAAAACTGTGTAAACCAGCTTTGTTTTCAGTTTGGAGACAGATAAAAATTGTGATGGGTATTTAATGTGCAGCTGCTTTCTGTGTTTTTATGCGTTTAAATCAGCTCAAGGTTTTGACACTTTTTATTCAACAGCAGAATCCTTCTGCTTCCGAATCGTCAAATTTAGACTCTCGAATAAAGCAAGCCGTAATGATGCAGCTGCAAAATAAGGCTCTTGAGTTTTGCATCTCAGGTCTAATTTAAATCTCAGTTTTTTTTGGTCTCCAGTGAAGTCAAGGCACTCCGTGTATTACTCAACCCTAAAAAGGCTCTCAGAGTTTGGTGCCCATGCTCTGCAAACAGCATGACTTCAAGATGACTGCAGTCAAGAAACTCATTTGAAAAATCATAGTAAACTACACCTGTTAATAAAATGAAAATTGCTTCAGTTTGTTTTATCACATCCATTTGCATGCTTGGTAAAAGTGTTTCCTCTTCTTGCCTGAGACAAAGGTTTGAAATAACACCAATAATTTCCCATGCGCTACATTATTGAAATGAAATGAAAATGGAGGGTTATAATTTTGTCATAGTTGTGCAGTGATATTGAATAAGGTGACAGCACTTTTCCCCAACACTATGCAGTTCACACCATTTGCCAGGTCCTGTGTCAACTCTCTCAAAGGATTTAATTAATCAAGAAATTGTTTTTACGTGTGCGACGTCAGGCATCACGAACCTTTGTGTCAAAGCTAATTGTTATGATCTACGAGTCTTTGTGTCTCTTGTTTTCTCTTGTTTGTGCATTTAGCTTATTTTTGGGTTGTTTGCTATTGCTGCCTTCCACTTTAATTTCTTTGTCCTTAACCTTCAGTTGTCAAGTTGCTTTTATGTCCTGTTCAGTTCCCTCATTTCCCTGCCTTGCTTCTTCCCCAATGTTCTGCATTCCTCTCATTAGTCGCACCTGCCTCTCATCTACTCTTCATCCTGTCTTCTGTGTCAGTCTTCCTCCTTGCCGGCTTCCCTAAACTTCAGCTGCTTTTTCCCACCTCCTCAGTTTTTGTAAGGCCTTTGATCAATAAATTCCAGCTTTGCCAACATGACAACACCACTGTCCTGTCTGTACTCATGTCCGACCTCACCACGAAGCATGACACACGTTACTAAAATCTACAATAAGACGGATTCTTCCAATTTCATTCCTTTTTTTGTTCCACTTTTATTTTTTCCACAAGATTTGTGAGAAAATCGTTTTGAGCGAAGGCGTCCAGGCGTCCTCTGTATCGCAACAGCTCAAGATGAAAATATGCAATCCCACCGAAATGTGATTCCCATTTAAGAGTTTTCATCATTAAAATGGGACCTAGCTTCCTGCGGAAAATCGTCTGTGAGATGTCGTTTAAAGCATTCAAAGCGACCAACTGTTCCATCTTTGATGCACATTATTACATTTCCTTAAGCTAACTCAGTTTGTTGTAGAGTATGTTTCATTTTCTGTTGTCATGCTACTTATGGCTTCATGGTTTTTTTTTTTCTCTAAATTTCTTCTTGTTATCACCCACCTTTGTTGCGGAAGCATCTCGTGCCGCAGCAACAACTGTCCCTGTGACACAAATCACTAAGATTTCAATGATATTTTTTAACAATTTATTGCTTTAGTTTAAAAAGAGCTTTGATTTGGTGTTAATATTTATGTTTTTAAAGTCCTCTTAATCAGTTGCGCGTTGTTAAGTCATGCAGTTAAAGGCAGTCGTAATGGAGCTGATAGCGAAAATTCAAGCTGGAAGACTCCGCCCCCTCCGTTCGCCCATCGGCGTCATGCTCATCTCAGACCTCAGCGCTGGTCCTCACTCGGCGTGTCCAATCATCCAATCATCAATCAAACTCTGCATAAAAGGATCCACACCCAAGCCGTCAGCCGGTTCCCAGCTACGTTCAGCCCACCACCTCCCCTTCTCCACCCACAACCTTCGGCTGTCCAGGATAGCATCCTTTCCCGACCTCCACCATCGGTGTCGGGCCCCGGGGGAGAGCATCCCTCATCAGTTATCGGTTCATCGAGTTCACATCAAATCTCAGCTCAAATCAGCTACCGGGGCCCGAGCTCCAAAGAACTGTTACTCATTCCTGTCATTAAATCTTTAATTGTTCCTTTTTCTCCGTCTGAGTCTTTCCAGATTGAATTGCAACTGGTAGATTTTAAATAGAAGTTTTTAAACATACATGTCCTTGTTGCCTTTTCTTGCAGCACTTCTTTGGATCCCATTGCGATTTGGACTTGTTCGGTTTAGTGCAGAGACATTTGTTATCCCTACAGTTTGAGACCAAATTACATTGATGATTTCATCACTGTTCATGTGCCAGCATTGGGGTGTACTGTACATTGGCAGCATCAGTAAGAAGACAATAAAAACACACACCTTAGTAAAATCCTTCTCTAACAAACCGGCGTGATTTTCACAAGATTCTTGAGACTGCAATTTTGAGAGAAGGCTAAAGCATCCTGGCAGTCTCAAAGCTTTCCATTTGGTATTGAAACATAAAAATCTGGATGAATCAGAAAGAGGACAGACTGACTTTACCCTCGTTCAAACTGCTTCCACTTCCTGGACTGCACTGTATGTCCAACCAGCTGGTGCATCGAGTAATACATGAGGCCTACGTATCCATTTTTTCTGTGTTACACATCTAGTCATGTGAATCTCTTTTCTTTTGTACTGTGTCCTTTATTAGTAAATAGCATGCCAACTTACAAAACACATTTGGAGTTGGCCTGTTTAGCATCTGCTTATTGTTGACGGTGTCATCTGGTGATCGTGTTAGCAGTTAGCCTATGAAAACGTCTTGAAGGAGAAACGAATGATTAAAGATGCCAATTATTGTCACAATTAGTTATGTACCCCCGGAGGCATAATTGTACAACACAGAGATCAAAAGATCATAATCAGAGCAAACGAAGGTAATTGTGACCTCAGTGAACATTCCTGCAGCGTATTAATATAAAACTTTCTGAATTATCTGTGTGCAATAATCTTCCATGCCTGTTTGTCTTTGTTGTCATTTATCTTTTTGGCTGCTTCGGGGATTAACCTTGGACGAAGCTGAATAACTTGCACAGTAATACGAGCCTTAGAAATCATATGATTTGTAAGTCCTTTGAAGACTTTTGCTGCCGGTCAGTAACTCTGTATGATAATTATAAACAAAATGTGGGAATAGACATGCATTCTTTCGTGTGTAAAGTTTGTATGCAAGGCTGCTGAAACTACACCAGGTTTTTTGCCTCTTCTGTTGACCTTCAACCTTTAAGCCTGAGTCTGCAGTTTGTTATAAATACTTTCTAGTTTAAATATCCCTATCATTTCTTGCTCTCTCTTTTAAACTCCATCTCTCGCTCTTTCACTTCCAGACATACACACATTCGGAGCTCAGCTAATAATGCAGCCAATCAGTATTCAGAGCAGCATCAGGCAGCTAAATGATAAAAAGGCAGAACATTTGGAGAGCAACAGGATTAACTGTTTCTTTGCCCGTTTTCTCTTCCCCTCCTTTGCTCCCTCTGTCATCTTACACATAAGAGGAGACTGGACAGAATCTGGCTTCTGTTGTTTCTGCTTCATCACTTCAGTTCATGCCTGCTTCACAAGCCATGACAATATGTCTGTCTCCTTCTCCTCTGTTCCACTGGTGCCTCTTCCGTCCATCGCTCTCTGCCCTCCCCTTGCTTTTTTTTTTTTTTTCCCCCACTTTCTTCTCCACACTGTCACCAGGAGGCTTGTGGCAAAAGGCTTGACAGTTACATAACCACTGCAGCAGCGCGGGGATGCTGCTTTAAATCACAGCACAGTTCGTAGGGGTGGGAGGGCTGCGTTTAAACGCGTTGCCTGTCGTGAGATTTAGGTTTTTGTTTGAGAACACAATTGTGTTTGAGAATCATTTTACGGAGGCTTTCAATCAGTGGTCTTTTCCAGGCAGTATGTATTTTTCGCTTATCGTCCTCTCCTTCTTATCAGATTCTCATCAGGTTCTGTATTTTGTACATCAGTGTGAGCTGAAGCTTTTTTTTTTTTTTTTTTGAGTGTAGTCAATAACGCCAACATGACTGAAAAATAATCACACAATCTGCAGCCAGTGAAAATCCTTTGCTTTGGATGTTGATGCTTTGGTACAGTAAAGTTAAATTGTAAGCTGTTATTGTCATTGTGTCTGTTGTCTTCATTATCTTTATTTAGTGAGCTTGCATTTTAAGGTGCAGCAGCTGTGTCTCAACCGTGACCTAATGACACTAAGAACTGACAGTAAATGCAACAGTTATTAAGAATGATGGGCTAAGTGCTGTCAGAGAGCATGCTCAGAAACGCAGCTCTGCCCTCTCAACATTTGAACTGTTCAAAACGGCACAATAACTTCTGATTTCAATTATTCTGAGGTCAAAATGTGAGATTGTTTTATGTGGCAGAACATCTTATCCTTTTGCCCTCAGGTTTTCTCAGTGATTCTGAGAGATGCTACAGGATCTAAAGCCAGGCTGGGACAGCCTGTTCTTCCCTTTCTGAAAGCTTAGCAGTATAAAATGACATGTTTCACGCTCTTGCACTCATATTAAGCTTCAATGCTTTGCTCACTGGTATACTATTCAGGATAATCAAAGATTAAAACCAATATGAGATGAGACAGAGATTACTAAACACCTGATAGGTTCTCATAAATAGGATTTTTCCTTAGCTGCTTAAAATTACCTGAAATGTGACTCTAACTTTATCATTTTCTGTTACTTTTGGATCAGAGTGTTTCCAGACCAAACAACAATGTGTCAACCATGTGTCCTCCTTCCATGCTACACACAGTAGCAAGAGTACAGAGTGTACCCAACGTACTGTTCCTATCTGAGCTGTATCGGCATCGTTATTTGACTCTTTGCTTATCACAGAGAAACCAATGAACAACAGAGAGAGGATATTTTCCCCCTATTAATTTTATTAAATTTTCCTTCTAAACATAAGGAGATTTATAATCTCTGAGAAGTCAAGAGCTCTTGGGGGCCCCCTGCTGATCTGAGGGCCCTAAGCACAATCTTTTCTTTTTCTGCTCTTTACAAATCTAGTGCATGGCTTTGGAGCGATAGTCCACAAGGTTCCTCTACAGTTTCTTTCAGTCACATGTTCAAAGCTATAATGTAATGTATGATTTTCTGTCCGATGTTTTTAATTGATTACCTGACTTATTAGCGTTTATTCCTATTTTCATCTTTTGTTTACTTGCTCAGACACTGAGGTCTGATTCCAACTTTTCTTTTGAGTGTTAAGCTTCAGACATGCTAATACTAATTTTATTTTTAAACATTATTAGCAGTTCATAGTCATCTCATCATGAGGCAAAATAAAGACACAAAATGAATGCATGCACATAATCCCACCTGTGGGGAGTTTATAGTGGATTTAAACTGATGCATGCATGGGAGAAAATGTCCAAACTGCAAAACACAAAGTATCTGACTGACATTAAGAAGAGGAAAGCCATGCTAACAGCTGCACCACTCTGCTGTCTGGCTTCCAGACTCATTTTTTGTCCAGTTGATGCACAATCACTTGGTTTTCGTGACACCACTCCTTCCATCACATATTGACATTGCACAGTCCAGTCAAAGTGCACATTAGAAGCATTAGTGGTGAACAAACAGGCAGCAGGTGGCAGGCAGAGAAGACTCGTCATTGATCCTGTATGTGGGAGAAGAGTGTCGACATATTTTTATTTTTTTTATTTTTTTTTTACCAAAGTCCATGACAGAGGTCTTTTGGTTATTTATGTCCCCTTGTCAAGGAATCACTGTGTGTCCTGCTCTTCAGGGAGAAATGTCACACCGCGATGACTCACTCCTAACCCATATATTGATTAAAAATGGGAGAGGCAAGAGACAATCCTCCCTACAACTGGAGCAATCCTCACTTTGCAGCAAAGAGCGCGCCACTGGAGGCGTATAAATAGTTGAGTCATCCTGTGCTTGTCTTTTTGACGTGATGACCCATACAGTAGCCTTCACCGGCTACATCTCTAAATATTACAACATATAGCAGTGATCTGAATGAAGTGTGGATTTGCTTAGTTATTCCTCTGTGATATAATACTGTATGTTATCAAATATCTCGCTTCTAGCTGATTTGAAATGATTTCCTGGTTCCATGGGTTATATAAACAAACAAAGAAAAACAACGTCTTCTTTTATTATATCAAGACTGTTCAGAATAAGGTGAGGCAGTGTCTCACCCTAACAAGGTGTCTATTTGAAGTTAGGAAGCAAAGTTTCAAAGGGCAGCTTTGCCAGAGTGTGGGAAAAGACTGAACCGATGACGACACCTGATTGAAGTTCACTTCCATCCTCTGACAAGTTTCATGAAGTCTTATTGGCTACTACTAAGATCTGACTGTATCATACACTTGTTATGCGCAACAAAGCATTTCCATATAATACTAAGATACTTAATAGAAATTCTTTGTAACTACTAGCAGTTCGTAGCACAGCACAGTTACCCTTTAAAAGCTGCAGGTTAACCGGAGAGCCGGAGCTGCAGGAACACAGAGAAGCAGCTTGGAATGGTTTATTCCCCCTGAACCCTGTTGTAGACTCTCTGTGGATCCGCATGTCAGCTCACATTTGAGTCTCCAAAGCCGAACCCTAATGAGCAGCGCAGAGTGCTCGCAGCACTCCAAACCCAGCCGATAACAACAACACACCCAACATCCATCTCTAGTTTCCTCATCTATCTGTAAATAAGGAGTTGCTCCTCTTAGGTGCTCCATAAATCTGTCGACTCGGTGCACACTTGCTCTGCCTCCCTGTTGGTGCATAACCAAGGGTTGTCCAGCAGTTGACTGTGAGAGATGGACAGCTGACACAATGTCCCTAGCCCTGCCTTCTTGCTCTTGTCTAAAACATCGGACACATGACCAGCTTTATGACCGCCTCAACTGTTTACAATGTGTGTTTGTGTTTGCGTGTGTGTGTGTAGGTGTGTGTGTGTGTGTGTGTGTGTGTGTGTGTGTGTGTGTGTGTGTGTGTGTGTGTGTGGGTGTGTGTGTGAAGTCTGCGCAAGGCAGTTCTGTCTCCTGGCAACATCCAGCAGCCGCCTTATTCTGCTCGGCACCAAGCATGAATCACATCTTTGTGCTGATGTGTTCAGCTGCTGTTCTGGCCCAATGGGCCTCTTTATTGCACTCAGGAACATCCTGGCTCCTTGTCCATCTCCACAACATGCCTCAAGTTTGCAGTAGCATCTCTCAGCCACACCAAATTCTCTCCCCTGTTTACTTTTTCTTTGGCAAATCTCCATCTCTCCACTTTTTTTTTTCAGGCAATGTCAGGGGACACCAAGCTATGTTTATCCAAATAGATTTCTTCTTAAATTAACAGTGGGTATAAAAAATGTCTAGATTATGCAGTAAAAATGCAACGTTTTGTGACGCAAAGAAGCCAAATAAGTCATTTCAAAGCTTTCTCTGCTCTTCTGCAACACATATTTTGCATTATTCAACTGAAAAACAACAAAACAGACCCCTTCCAAAGAGCAATGCTGAAATTCATTTACAGGGATGCACATTTAATAGAAGTTTAATGCAGTTTTCAATCATCCCTTTCAGCAGGTTTCTAAGAGTTTACCTTTCAGTTAAACACAAACACGATAGTTTGTGTTTAAGATGGAAAACTGAAATATTTATTATGTTCTCACATGTGTACAGATTTTTATATCTTCTGTTTAAAATCCAAAGCTGCTTTCATCAATGTTTTCTCATGCAATGTAAATCTTTTGTTTGTTTTTTTTAATCAGCTAGTAGTTTTATCTTTTTGACCTGCTGTTGTCCAGCCAGACTGAAGACAGTTTGCTTAGTGATGCACAGGTGCAAAGTTAGTTCATCTCACTGAAATCTTCTTACTCTAACAAGCTTACATGTTGTGTTATGGTTCCCATTCAGTTCTTTAAAGGGCTTGTGAGCATGTTAGACATTCTGAGTGCAAGACATTTACGCCACCAAGACCAAAGACTGAATGCGTATCTCTGATGAGATGCGTTTCACGGTTCCACGCTTGTTCCGTTGCAGGTTCGGAAATCTTTTTTGGATAGTTTGGTTTTCAGACATCGGCAAGGAAGAGTTATAAAATCCTATAGAAGTCCAACTCGGATGCAGCTTCATATCAAGATTTCTTCTCTCGTTGCCTTAGTTGTCCTATCAGCTTCTTTGGTCCTCTCTGAGGCAAACTCCCTCCCCCCTCTAAAGCTATTCAAATGGCACACTGCAGGATTATCCCTCAGCCTCTGAGTTATGCTGGTTTGGTCCGACTTAAAGTCCGCTCTAGGTTTGCTTTGGCCACAGAGACTGAAACTGGGGGGGGAGGAAGAAATGATCAGATTAATTTGAAGTCAAAAAGAGAGAGTTGGATTGCTAATTTTTACATCCTCGAGGAAGCTGTTTGAGGATTTTATTTACTTTATTTATTTTTTAAATAATGGAGCCAACAGTGGTAAGTACATGTAGAATAAAGACTCAGTGTGGTCAAATGTGCAAAAGTTTGATTTTAGCCGATAATTCTCCTGTGTTTTTAACATCCACACAGCCTCTGCATTCACAACAGGCTCTTAGCAGACTTAGAAGATTTAAGATTACAAAAGGGATTGCTTTGTCAGCAAGGATTTTGGACAGTGGGCGGATTGTTAGAAGGATCCAAATGTTTTTTGGGCCAGAACAGCTGTTATTTAAATATTTCATACCTGGATTAAGCGCAATATCTTTTTTTTTTTTTTTTTTTTTTTTACAGTTCCCAATGGACTACTAAGTCGTATTCTGTTTTTACGATGACTTCTTCACTCACCAGGAAATGTCTAGGGGAATGTGAGGTGTTTTCACAGCCATTGAGGTGTATTGACCTCAATAAGAGCAGAATAAACCCCTCTGTCTCTTGGGTCACACAGCAGCCTCCCACAATATACCAAAACTGTGACTTTTCAGTGAAGTATTTTTCTCTTGGCTCGATAAGCCAAGGCCATGCTGTCCTTAAACAGGAAGCCACTTGTCCTCTCTTTACAAATTCTCACAAACAGTAAAGTGTCATAGGCAAAACTAGAAATGTCTTTTTTTTTTTTTTAATTCAAGCTTAAATCAGCTAGATAATGTGTGTGGAAACATCAAAAAGCAAGAAATGTGTTCAAAATTCCTTTTCCAAACATCAGCATTGTGTTAACCAGCCCGGATTGTGTGCATTTTAGCCCATACAAAGCTTATATTTGGATTCAGGCTTTGTGCCAGAGCCTAACAGGCTTTGATGTTAATAGGTATTGTTGTCACGAATGCTTGAGCTTATTGGACGCCTTGGCTGATGGACAAGTAGATGAACCTCGGAGGGTAGCCGCCGGGATTAAGACCTGAGACTTTGCGCCTGCTTAACTTTTTCGATGCATGAGGCTGGATTGCATCATTTATTTGGCAGGCACATTTGCTGGTTCTCCCCTTCCCCCACGCTGTTAGGGAACTGCAGCAAAGAGCGGCAACTTTGGGGGTCTTGAAGTCTCCATAACAACCATGTATGCATGCACCATGTATATGTCAATCAGTTTACAGGGATTGGTGCATCCTGTCCTGCAATCACAAATGTAAACATGCAGACGTTGCTGAACTATGTTCAGACTTTAACTGAAATGTGCTTTGCTCAGATAAGACTAAGACCGTGTTGTTTGGCAACAAAGGAGAACTGGTAGGCAGACTCAAAATCAACGTTCTTTAGTTGGGATCTCAGCCCCCTGACATAAATGCAGTGTGAGGAAATCATACGAGGATTCTGGATTGGAGGGATGATCCAAAATTTCTCTCTTTGTATGCTTCATTTCTATGAGATTGTATTTGATATGAGTTGGTGTTGTCCTGCTGGCATTAGGAGTTTGCACAAAGTATTTTTACCACAGAGGTATTGAGAGCCTTGTTTTTTCTCCCCTCAGTGAATAATTGTGCTAAATTTCAAGGTTGCATTTTTCTTAAAGTGTCTGTGGGGAATTATACTACCGCAATAGACAACTCACTCTGATGCTATTTTAAGGGTTAAAACACATATTTACTAAGGACGACAAGAAATTTGTCTGTGTCTGTAAATTACCATAACTTAAAAGCACAAGATTTAAGTGTATAAGACTAAATTAATGCAAAATACTGACCTCTGAATGAACATTTTACACACTCATTTGATGACATTTCTGGAAAAAAAGAAAAAAGAAAGTTCTATATTGTTCATATTTGTATTTTAAGTTGCATATATTTTTTCCTTACAATACTAATCACTGTGGTTTTACGCCTACGTATGTTGGCTCCTTACTGCATTGTCACATTCAGTCATAAGAATTTGGTGTGGGTGTAAAAAAAAAAAACAATGTTCTTATATAGCCCCTGGACTTTTTACCTGCACTGATGTTTTGATGATACACAACGTTCCTGACATTACAGGGAGCTAAGAGTCGGGCTAAGAGAGTAAAGCAGAATAAGGAAGACCGAAAAGGGATGAAAGAGTTTCTCTGAAAATAATAAAAATCCTTTCCTGGCACTTCCACTGTGAACTGAACAGCACAAATTGGTTCTGATTCATACCCGCACAGTAAAACCTCAGAGTCATGAAAAGCTGCTGTGGTGATTTGAACCAGCCCATAGTGCACTCTTGATGATAGCCAGTGAAGAAAAGCCATGGATGATTAGAGGCTCACAGGCTGGTGTGAGTGCTGGTGATAGTAACCAAGGGCATGATAAAAACACAGCTCTGCTAAATCAGTGTTCTGTAGAAACCCCCGACTGAGGCGGACTTCATTGCCCGCTCTGCTGCTGCAACTTAAAACAATCACAAATGGATGCAAAATGTTCCCACGATGATGTTTTGAAGCCTGCGAAAAACACTGTGCAGATTTCACAAACTTCCGCTAAATATACTTGCCCCGTTGACATCACGCTGTTATCTAAAGCTCAATTCTTCTTACATGGACAATTATGTTGTCATTTGCGCACAAAGGAAGTTTGGTTCAAACGAGCCAAATGAGGGGAAGCAGCTTTTTTGGTGACTCACTCCAGGGATGAAGGGTGTTACAGGAAGGACTTGTACGTAAAACGGGAGAAAGGTTGACGGATGAAGCAAAGTGCGTTGGCACTCAAAGAGACCTGACGCAGGTCTGACAAAATCTGGACATCGTCTTTAAATGTTCTTATTCACATTTATGTATGAGACGTTTTCAGCGAATAAATATTTCTGTTGTGTTTTAAACTTTAAATTTTCACCTGTTTTTTTATTCAGATTGTAGGAGGTGGTAATTATATTTATTTATAGCTTGATGACATTTTTTTCCCCAAGTTAGAGAAATCTGTGTGACATGTAAAGAAGCTGTTTTAGAAAGAATTACATCATCCATTCATCATTGGCTGTGCAGCTCCACAGGAGCTGGGGCAGGAAAGTGAAAAAGTCTATTGAGAAGATTTTCCTGATGGAGTTGAAGAAAAGACTAATCCTCATTTTGAGATTTTTTTTTTTTTTTGCCTTTACGTTTTTTTGGGGGGCGGGATGTTCTTGCATCATCAGCTACGTTACATTTGTAATTTATCAATAAAATCTAAGATTTAAGAAAACAGGACTTGGACAATAAAATTTATCTTGTTAGGCAGCTGACAAACTGAAAAAAAAGTCTTTAAATGTTCAAATGCTGGTACAGATTTCTCCAGTGGTTATAAATGTACAAAAGAATTACTGCTGTTTGATCTCATTTGTTCAGCATTTTCCGGTTTGTGTGTTGTCTTTATTTAATTAACAAAAATAACACAGATAATCAACACAAGTTGATTATAATCAACTTCTACTATGAGCTGGTTATAATATGAATTACATTTTAAATTGAATATCTGACTCCACTGAATGCAACCTATTGTTTATTCTTTTTTCTTTTTTTTTACTTTTAAAATGTCATTGTGCATTTTTCTTTTTCCACAAAGAAACTCATAATATTTCTGCTCATAATATTATGAACAGCAAAAAAAGATTTAGCATAGCTAATTGTTGTTAGATTACATTTAAGATGAATACTTAAGCAAATCACATCTTGGACAGGGTCTAGTCAAAGTCCTCATAATTTCAATTAAAATGGTGTTAGCGTTGAAGTGAATTTGCACTGTTGAAACATTTAGATAATACCTACATTCCCTTACAATCCACTGTAATTATAAGTATTTCTAGCAGGGGCAGCATTAAGACAAACTCATTATTGTTACCTGCTGTCGTGCTGCTTGTTACAGGGTAATGAATATCTCTCTGTCAGGACAACGATATTAGTCGGGGGAGCAAAATGGATTAGGCTCCGGACAGAACTCAGTTCCAATTTAGCAGGAAACAAGGTGGTTGGTTATTAAATAAATGTCAAACACCTAAATATAAATCACCTTAAAAGCTTAAGGAAGTAGGAGCTGATGTGAATTAACCAACTAAATAGTGATTACAATCAACAGACACAATGAGATGTATAAATAGAGTCCTGATCTCGTTTCTGTTTTCAGTGTGCATCTGCAGACACAGTGTCTGGTTGCGGTGCCTGTGTATTCTTTGTGTTTGGGGCCCATTTTTTTTCTTTCAAAAAGAAGTATGCCAAAAGATTTACAGTGGAAAGATTTTAGGTCAGAGCTAAGCGAAAGCTTCTCCCATTTCTGACGTCTTTTGTAGGACACACCATTATAAGATGGCCCCTAACGTTCCTCAGGGCACAGCACTGTGTGCTTGGTAGAGGAAACTATTTTTAGCAAATTATTATGAATGTCTCAAGGAGAACCCCCTCACCCCACCCCACCGCTACAGTGAAACTTTCCCTCCATTTATAAGTCGAAATGACCACACAACCGATCCGCAGAAAACTGTTGACTGTGATTTCGTGATACAGCTTTGCTCACGTATTTTTTTAAAAAAAATTTTATTGTTGCTCTCTTGCAGTGCATGAGGAACCCAGCTCTCCTGCTGAGGACAGGTTTAGTCATTAGAGCGCTTTGCCACATCCAGGAAAATGTCTGGCTCCTACGATGAATCTGCAGGTGCTGACGACACCATGGACAGCTTCTGGGAGGTAAAAGTTTGCTGCACTTTTAACCTGCAACGCCGTTTGTGAATCCCCCACTGTTAAGTATTGATTGGTTGCCTGATATCAAGAAGTCACTTGTTATCCTTTTTAAATGGTTAAAAAAAATGTCATTAAGCTTAGAAGGTTTTTTTGTTGTTGTTGTTTTACGCAGAAGATTAGCTGAAAATGTTATTTTTCCCTTTAGTACCAAGAATGATGATTTGAGTGCAGCATAAGGAGAGCACAATCATACATGAAGTGGCCTAACATGCTGTTTCTGTGTGCTGCAACAGTCTGAATCACTGAGGACAGCTAATCTACAGGCAGAAAAGTAATATAATATTCATATCTTCATAAGCAGCAGATTCGTGAGATATTACAAATTACTTTTTCATTGCCTTAAATGATGTCATTAACAGAAATGAACCCGTTTACTACCATGGTAGCTCAGAGATGACAAAGTATGGCCGCTTGATGGGGCAATATTTACATTTTGATCTGCCGAGTGTCTCTACGTTATTCATTCCAGAGATTTGAGTTGGGCAAAAGTATTCCTAGGATCTAGTAGATATTTCTCACTATGTGCAGCTATGCCTCATCCTTACTGATGCTACTGGCATCAGCATCAGTAAGCTTATTCTTCTTGTCCACTGTAATACGTGTGTTCATAAAATGTTGCAAGCACACAACTCTAGTTTGAATATAGACAACGTAATGAATGTTGCAATCTGAATATGCTTTAAAAGAGGCCCTCAAAAAACAAAACTCTATTATGAAGTGAATAAATTTGTATAATTTGTCACTTCCTGTGTCAAATAGCATATTACCACATGTCTGCAAACTTTGAAGGAAGGTAGTATTTCTCAGAAATGCCATCCTAGGGTTGAATATTTTGAAGAAAAAAAAAAAATCGCAGGAGGATCTACACTGTAAACGTTTTAAAGTGAGTAAAGTGTTCAGTTCTTTCATAACGTGTACAAACAGCAACCTCAGGGGTTTCCGGCTGCTGTTTCCTTGAATGGCTTCTTGAGACTGGTTCTATAAAACAGAGCCGGTCCCTGCTGAGCCAACTTCACTACAGAAATAAATGTCTCTACACCAGCTACAGGAAAAATAAATACCTTTGGTCTCCACTGGTAGACTGTTAAATTCAACCCCAACTGTTTGGGCTTTGTCAAATTTCTTTACACGCATGGGGTAATAAAAATACACCAAAGAACAAAATAAAAAAAATTTAAAAAAACATTGTTTATGTATTATTAATAAGCTTAGAAATAACACATATACACTGTTGAGTTTAAAGCTCTCTTTTTTCATATATTCTTTTTCATTTTTATCTAAAGGCAATTTTTTTTTATCTGTTGTCTCTGATTTAAAGAATGGAAGGCAACTTTAAACAGAATACAAAAGAGCAGTAACAACAGAAAACTCATAGAAACCCCATTTTATTTTAAAATAAACAATGCAGACAGTAGCACAGAGAATGTCAACAATATTCATGCTGACCACCTTTTTCCTCTGCCCACAAAGATTTTTGTGATACTGAAGTCACGGTCTGTTAGCAGGTGATTCAAAACATTGACTTTGTTGTCCTGATGCTGTTTTTGTCAGTAATTTGGCTTCAGGGACATTCATTTGTGGATAAACTTCAACTTCCTTTCACATCTTGAGATGTTGCTTCCGAATGGAAACATGTTTTTGCCATTTATTCCATTTATTTTGTGAAGTAAAATACCCATAAGACACGATTGTGGACCCTTCACAGTTGGAATGGTGATGGTTGGCTTGCAAACTTCTCTCTTTTTCCATTAAATGCAATAATGGTCGTCATGGCAAACGTTTCAATTTTAGCTTCATCGGAGCAAATGATCTGCCTCCTGAAATTGAGGTCTGTTTCCAAGCTTTCATCTTGTTGTTTGAGCAGTGGCCTCTGGGACCAACACAGCGACATGGTCCGTTGCTTTTTTTTTTGCTGTGCTAGAGAGGCACATTTTGCACCAAAACGTTTCTGGCTCGTAATTCATCTCAAACCGTTTTCTTTGACTTTTCGTGATCTCAATTTTTTTTTTTTTTTTTTTTTTTTTTTATCACATTTTGGAGTTTGCAAATCTGTAATCTGTGAGAGGGCCATACTTACAAAAGTCATAAACTTTATTTTTGCACTTGTATATGCATTACTTACAATGTGAGGGTGTAAGTTTGTACCATTGCATTGTTGACGTCCCTTTTTAGGGCAACAACAAATCATCATGATGTGGCTGTAATTGCGGTTTATAAAGGTGTGAGCTATGAGTTGGATGCTAATGTTTATTGATACCGTAAATATGCTCACATTTAGCATCCTCTACAGGAATAGGGACATTCATATGTAAAGATAGAGTATGTGATGTGTGTGTGCATGTGTGTGTGCATTAAACCCTCCAAATTAGTTAGAATGAATTCTCTGAGAACAGAGGCTTCTTTGTGTCATGGCTCTCTTAGCCACAGAGACTCAGACAAAGAGTCTCAGTCATCAGCCGCTCTGAAGCAGCCTTTCACCACATGCACCTGCATGCAGCATCTGAGCTCTAGCGACGCAGATAAGGTCATCTTATGATGTAAAAATGCAAATAAAAAGCTTTAACATCTGTTATTGGTCAGTGAAGCTCTTGTTTAGAAACTTAGCGTGTCTCGCAGTTTCCCTGCCGCTTTCATCTCAAACAGTAGCCAGAAACAAATGCAAACTAGTGTCCAGACCAAAACACAGAGCGTCGTTGTGGCCTGCAAGCATCTCAGACCGACTCTCTGTGATCAGTACCAAAATGACACTACACACTATGTACCAGCTCCAGCCTATACATCATACACACTGAGAGAGAGGGAGAGAGAGAGAGAGAGAGAGAGAGAGAGAGGATATCTGTGGTATTTCTGTCTCTTCCTCGTCATCCATTCCTGAGAATCTGTCTGGGTGTATTATACCACTCAAGAGGATTAAAGCCGCCACACACACACAAACACTCACTCACACACACCCTCATGTACCCATGCAAACACAAGCCCTTGACATTGCATAACTCCACATGCACAGGCACGAGTAAATCCCCCCCTCCCTCCTCTATTACCCTGCCTTCATCATGCACCATGAGCCCACTCCCCCCTGCAGGCACCGAGGAGGAGGGGCCATCCAGCAGGCTCCTACTTTTTAAGGGAGTTCCACTTAAGGTGGCAGAACCTGAAATAAATACAATTGATTATTTTAATTTTGAATAATTTAATTTGAGTGCTGCTCACATCCAGCTGAGGAGTGAAACAAATTAGCAGGACAGCTTCTCCCTTAAGGGTCAAGATGTTAATACATGCAAAGTTGATGGAAAAATTGTGACTTTATTTTCTTTACTTTGAAAAGAAACCATTAGAAATAAAATTAAAAACAATTATTTCTTATGGATTTTTTTTTTTTATCCAAGTCTTTTAATCTCAGTTGTGTTGTCCTTTTGGTTTCTGTTTATTTTGGGGTATTAGAGTATACAGAGCTGAAAACAAATGCAAGTCATTCATTTTGGATCTTATTTTTCATGTGAAACCTCCATAATTTTGCATTTTTTGTTGGTTTGTCTTGTAAAATGCAAACAAAATTCAAAAACGTTCATAGGACATGATTTTTTTTTATCTCTCTTTCTCTCTGTTTTTCTCTCTATCATTCCCTCTCTCTCTCTGTGCTCAGGTGGGGAACTACAAACGTGCTGTCAAAAGATTTGATGATGGCCATCGGCTCTGCAATGATCTTATGGGTTGCCTGCAAGAACGTGCCAAGATAGAAAAAGCTTATGGTGATCAGCTAAATGCCTGGTCCAAGCGATGGAGACAGTTAATTGAAAAAGGTTCTGCTTTTTTATTAAGATTAAACAACTATTAGCTAGGATGAGACGAGGTAATATTTTATGTACAGTTGATAATGCTTGGTGACTTCAAATCCTGATTAGTTGCTCCTGGATGCATCTAATACTACTACAAATAAGCAATTTTATTATTTGGTCATTTATGTGATACAAGTCATTGTGTTGATTATGTAGCACCTGTTCACATGTGCATTACACAGTTAAACGCAAAATAATTCATATTCCTGGCCGATTTAAACTGAGAAATATTTCCATTCAACAAAGCTTATTTCCGAGATAAATTGAGGTGAGCATCTTTCAAAATATGATCATCTAACAGAGCATCGCTTTAAATATTTTCAGCTACATTTTCTTAAAAAGACAACGTGACAAAAATGTTTCTCATGAGTAGTTTGGAAAGCTTTTATCATTGTGCCAAACTACTCTAAACGGAGACAGAAGGAGAGTTAGATAAAACTTCAAACCTTTTAACAGAACCTCACATCAGAAATCCCTAAGTAGTCGCTTAAAAGGACAAATTAATTCATTAAATTTCAATTAAACGAAGTTTGATTTGTGATATAACTGACACAATCATTCTGCTCTAAATTTTTAATTTGAAATTAATCAACTGGTGCTACTCTCAGGTCCACAGTACGGCTCCGTGGAGAGAGCCTGGCTTGCGGTTATGACAGAGGCAGACAAAGTGAGTGAACTGCACCAAGACGTGAAAAACAACCTGCTGAACGAAGACGTTGAGAAAGTGAAGAACTGGCAGAAGGAGGCATATCATAAGCAAATGATTGGAGGCTTCAAGGAGGCCAAGGAGGCAGAGGAAGGCTTTAAAAAGGCTCAGAAACCATGGGCCAAAAAGCTCAAAGAGGTGAGGAAGTAAACGGATGTCTTCAGGAATCACCTTTGCTTGTAAAGAAAGTCTTAGGCTGTGTTTCATAAAGGCCAAGTATTTACTTGAATGGAGTTAATTCAGTGTGTAGCAGATGTATCTGGTAGTAAGTGCTAATTGCTCTTGTAAGGTAAGAAGTTTTTTTTTCTTCTTCTTCTTCTTCTTCTGTATATGTTTTGTTAAATCTTTCACCGTTCCTGTGTGTGGACATGCAGATGGAGGCAGCTAAGAAAACGTACCATATGGCCTGCAAGGAGGAGAGGCTGGCTGCAGCCCGAGAGGCCAATGGCAAGACGGAGGCTTCTGTCACACCAGACCAGCAGAAGAAACTTCACGAGAAAGTGGATAAATGCAAACAGGACATGCAAAAAGTAAAGACCTCAAAGTCTTACTAAATTTGGTCAGACTGCAAAGAGTAAACAAAGTGGTTGTTGTTGCTGAGATTTTTACTTTTGTCTTTTGCATATATTTTCACAGAAATATTCAAGTGCATGTTATGTATCGTCGCTAAAATGCTGTGAAGTAGTAGTTGCTCACTTACAGATTCCTTCTGTTTTTATTTTTTTTTAATTTTCACACTTGAATGTGGAGTTTCAGTTTAGCAAAAGCAAACAAAAATCAACTGAGTAAAATACAAAAAGTAATTTTCAAATGATTTCATTTATTAAATGGAAAATATTTCATCAAAGATTATAAAGTACGCCCCCCAATTTGGGAAAATTTAAGAACAGATGATAAAAAAAACATTGATATCAGACACTTTGACTCCTTTAAGCTGATTTTGAAAAAGGCTTTGTATGGTTGTGAAAAATTAAATTCATGTCCAAAACAACACAAAGTTTTTGTGCAAGACCTGTGATCTTTAGCTCCTTCAAGTCTAACTGATCACCGATCATAATCGTTGTACTAAAGATCCTCACAGAAAGAACAAATATGTAGCTTTTACCTTTATAACACCTCAAAACTACTGTCACATCGTGTCCGATATAATTCAGTTGAATTATACGCATTAGATATATCACTTCAGATAATTTTTTTGTCTTCTTTCTCAGGCTAAGGAGAAGTATGAGAAGTCTTTGGAGGAGCTAAGCAAGTGCACTCCTCAGTACATGGAGTGCATGGAGCAGGTGTTTGACCAGTGCCAGCAGCATGAAGTCAAGAGGCTAACTTTCCTCAAGGAGGCCTTGTTGGACATAAAACGCCATCTTAACCTCACTGAGAACCAAAGGTTAGTCGAAATCAAAGAGACAAGTCACATATTCTGTATTCTGACATTGCAACTAGCTTAAGTTGTGTTTATTCCTGCTTGCAAAAGGATCGAAGGAACAAAAAAAAGGGACCAAATCCTGATCCGTCTACCTGAAGGTTGGACAACCTGAAGGCTGTCTCTCATAGCCGGGACTGAACTTTAAAAAATGGTTACCTTTTAAAAACCTGGTTTGGCCTAAAACCGTTTACTGTGCTAAAACTTTTTTTTTTTTTTTTTTTTTGCCTTGTTTTTAAACCACTCTTTTGTCTGGAGAAAATTATTGCATTATATGTACAACTTGACTGACTTTTAGAAACAATAACTAGGTGCATACGTTTTAATGTATCATGGATTTTTTTTTCCTGATCCACAAAAGGCCAAAAATACATATAAAGCCTGATTAAGGGGACAGCAAAATGTGTCCAAGTTGTTGATCTCAGTTGAAGTTGAAGGTTTTCTTTGCATCCTTTTTTAATTTTCTAACTATTTTTGCATCAGTAGCACTGGCAGTAAACCCCAGTCCCACAGTTGACTGACAAAAACAAACTAGTAGATGAGTTCACAATCTCAAATATGAAGTTGAAATGATTCTCCAAGTCAAAAGACATTCTGAAGCTTTAATCACCACCTATTATATTTCAGCCTGTATTTATAATTTTGATCCCTGTAGGATGGTAAAAATGAACACTAAATTCAAACTTGGGTTTTTTTCTTTTTTTTTTACAAATTACTGAAATTGTTTGATGTACCTCCATTTCACACTAAAAAGAGAATAGATTAAAGAAATCATTAAAGCCCAATATTAATATGACGTTAACCCTAGCTAAGTTCACAAGTGCATTTCTGAAACATAAATCTGCAAATATCCAGATGGGACATTAAATTTAAACTATGCAGAGTGTATCCATGCATTAATAGTTTTGATTTAAAAAAAAAAAAACAATCCAAGCAACAAACAAATTTTAGTTGATCAGTTTGATTGGACCTGTGTCACATTCGGCACAGTTCACTTCTAGCTGATTAATTTCAACATGCGTATCAACCAGCTGTGTATTTCTCATTAGCACTCAGCCTCACAACGTTAATTAACCGAAAATTCATTCAATGGCGTTTCTGACAAAATGAATTTGGTTCAGAACGAATGCTTGTCATATTCTGGCCTGTTTTTAAGCTGCGCCTAATAAACAAGCCAGGAGCCACGGCGAAGGGATTTACAGGCTCTTTAAACAAACCTGCCAAGTTTGTTTTGCATCAATCTCACTGGCCTCTCAGAAGACTGTGTAATCGTGCACCATCTATTCGAAATTATGTGACACCTTTTGTCTTACTATTTCTGTGTCTTTTTATCAGGATGTTTTAAATCTAATTCAATTTGCAGCTGTAATCGCAGCAACAAGAGGTTCCTCAAAGTCCGCACTTGAGGGGACTGAATATAGAGACATTCAATTAAATATGGAAATATTATGAAAAAGTTCATTTATTTTCAGAACACATTTCAAATTTTGGGTTATTAAAAGTATGTTTTATATCTTATTATTATTTTCAAAGGTACCTTTAAATCTGACAATCGAGGCTGATCGGAATAAATATTCTAATTTATTGTCTAACCTTTCAAAACATGCATCATTTGCCTTTCACTTCACAAACATGCGGTCCTTTTGTGTTGGTCCATCGTAGAAAACTTTCAAGCTTGTTGCTGTGACGTCACAAACTGGGAAAAGGTTAATGCCGTACGAATAGCTTTGCAAGCGTTGCATGTCACATTTTTGCATGGAAAGTTTATTGAATACACAAAAACCGTTATTTAGGCTAAATACTTTAGCAGTTGGGGGTTCCAAGCTTTGACAAAGAATTAAGAGAGAGAAAATCCACTCATGCCCTAACCTTGGATCTCTTTCAATCCGGAATCTGAGCCACAGTGTGAGCCCCGGTGCCAGTTTGGCAGCAGCCTCTCGTCCCTTCTGGTCCCTCCATTGTTACAGTTTGTTCCGCTCTTCTCTCCTCAGCTATGTCACAATATACAGAGAACTGGAGCGCATGATTCAGGCCATAAGCACACAAGAAGACCTGAGGTGGTTCAGCAATAATCATGGCCCAGGGATGCCCATGAACTGGCCAGCGTTCGAGGTAAAACATCCACAGTTTGGACCAAACAGGCTTCCAGAACTGCTCCCTGGATTTATTTTGTATGCTTTGATATTTTTGTGCAGGAGTACAACCCAGACCAAGCAGCTGCTCCTCCAAAGAAGAAGAAACCAGATGGAGCCCCACCCACTCCAAGCACTGACCATGTGGCTCCCCCTAGTGACCGTAGCAGGTCAGTTGAAGGCATTTACATTTTCTTATTGAAACCATTTCATTTTGGGAGCGGTTCTAAAATTATTATTTAAGTTTCATCTTAAATAACACTGAGCAACATTTTATGTAATTTTCTTTTCTTTTTCTTTTCCGTAAATAAAAAAAGTCGACCAACTGAAAGGATACGAGTTTTATTTCAAATTTAACCCAACATTTCCCCCCTCCCCCTTTTTTTTTTTTTTAGCGTGAGCAGCTATGACAAGAACCAAGCTTATTCGACCGAGTGGTCCGACGACGAGCAGCCCACTGCGTACTCCGGCAACGAAAACGGTGGAAACAGGAATTCGTTTGAAGACGATTCCAGCACTGGGAAAGGCGTCCGTGTCCGCGCCCTCTATGACTATGACGGCCAGGAGCAGGACGAGCTCACCTTCAAAGCAGGTAATTATTTGAGCCCACCAGGTGAATATGGACGTGATGGAAAGCTATGGTTAAAAAAACAAAAACTACTGTTTCCTTTTCTGTTCTAAAGCCTCCTTCCTCTACAAGAAATAACAGGGATTAGGAATAATAGCTACGCTTGGGAACAAATTACAGGCGTTTGCTATCAATTAACTCAAGCTGCTTGAGCAATGGTCCAAAAAATGGCTCAGAGGTTCCTGCACGATCACAAATAGTAATTTAAAGAGAATTACAGTAGCTGTAACATCAGCTGTGAATCTTTGTCTTGATTTTTTTCTTTTGCTTTTTCAAGTTTTAGCCACACAGTTATACATGTTATAGACATATACATTATAGACACATTTAAAGAAAAATGTCTGTCCATAACTAAACCCAGTTTGGAGGTTCATGTTATATGAAACGTCTCCTTTTCCAATGATTGTAACACTGAAAGCTTTAAAGTAAAAAAAAAAGAGGAAATTCTCATCTAGTTCCTTTTGATGTCCCTTTTTAATTGTATTTGGTGTGGAAAATGCACATCAGCTGATATTTCTGTAGATGTGCTGGAATTAGCTAAAAGGTTGTTTGTCCCTGGAGAATGCTCAATTTGTCCTATTAAAAACCAAGCAAGGTTAAATAGACTTAATTATGCAAATTGTGTCAATAAATACAAAATGAACGCAAAACAAAACAAGGAAACTTCAACACAATTATGAAAAGCATGAGCAATTAAAATTAAATGAATTGAATCTCACTAGATTTACAGAGTGCAAGGATAAAGTATCCTGGTCATTTCAAAGCAAAAATCTTCCGCTGAGTAGCGCAAGCTGGGGGATGCAGTTCCTTGCAAAGTATTTAGCATTTTGTGATGTTCCACATACACAAAAAAGAAGAAAATACAAACTTTTTGTTGTATTGTGATAAAACATAGGGCAAAGTTGAAGGAGTGTGAATTTTAATGTTTCCTTAAAAGCTAAACAAATTCGTATTGTTTGAGCTGTTCTTTAAAAAAAAAAAAAGATTTGTGGATAGTTCACATGGAAATATGTCCCGTTCACATCAGAACCATTTGTGTCATTTGTCTTGATGGAATTTTTTATTTTATTTTTTATTTCCTTCACAGGTGACGAATTCACCAAGACAGAGGACGAAGACGAGCAAGGCTGGTGTAGAGGTCGTTTGGACAGCGGCCAGGAGGGACTGTACCCGGCCAATTACGTGGAGCCAATCTAGTCACATGAGCGGACAGAGACATGCCGCTGGAGGCAGCTTGAACCGTCCCGTCCAACTGCACCGCACATAGCCAGAGACTTAAGAGCAACACATCCTTTGCCCAACAGATGCGCCAAGCTGTCTTGCCTAACTAAAACTTAGTAACCTAAAATGACACTATATCAGTGTAGTATATTTTATCCAGCGTTTGGGGTGGGCGAAGTTACACATTCAAAAAAAAAAAAAAAAAAAAGCAGCAGTTGTGCTATTGTAGACACACTCAACTAAAACATGAAGACAGTGCAGGAACACATTGCTTCTCTGTGTGGCTGTGTTTAATATTAAACAATGCAGCTTATTATTAACTCACAGTGTACCGCGGTGTGTTTTCCTGAAGGGCAGATATTATGTTTTACTCATTTAACAAAGACGAGCTTCTCTAACCTGCATTGTGTACATACGGTGTGATGCCATTTTGTGTAGCATTTTTAATGCCGTGTATGTCATTCTTACAACAGGAATGCTGTGTAGTGTTAACAGTACCACAGACAGTATCCTTTTTGTTTCCTTTTTTCCTTTCGAATCCCGTCCGGCCTCCGTTCCAGTGTGTGCAGTGCTATGTGTCTCAAACTGTTTCTGAACATTGCATAGCAGCATGTGCTATGCAACGAGTTACATACCCCCTTCTTCCCCACCCCCCAAGTCCCTGCAGCCTCGCTACGGCTACATTCTGATGCAACACTTCGACTACAAAATGCAGCATTACATGCTTCTGGACATGCATGTGCTCCCGGGTTCACAAGAGAAGGCTTCTCGATGAACTGACCTCACATTCGCTTTGTTTTTGACCTTTTTCGTTTTTGTCCCGTAAATCCTTTGACCACGCCATCCTAATGCAAAGCCATGGAAAGGATTTACGGTTTTGTTTTTGGTTTTTTTGTTGTTGTTTTTTTTTTTTTTTGCAGAAGCTTCCATCCGCGCTTCAGCAAATCAGGGTTCACTTTAATCAAACTGTGCTAACGAGACATACGAGCATTACTTCAGAGCGGAGTTGGATCGACTCATCTCGAGCTTGAGACTGCGTTATAGGAAAGATGTCTTGAACAATACATGTGCCTGGGACTCTTTTTCCAGAGCAAGGGGCGTGTGGATGCATGTCAGTGGATATCTGTGCAACAGTGGTTCGTCTAAAGATTGACCCCTTTCCAGCAGGACATGAATGTACTTGTGATTGGGCTTTAAAGAGGGTAAGATGTCTAAATATTTTCACTGGCATAAAGCAGTAGTTATGTGGCCCTTCCCCCAACTGAGCCAAAGAATGATCCATCACTTATCACTCCACACACTAATTACACATATCTCATGAAATGGATTCACTAAATTAGTTTTTTTTTTTTTTGCTTCCCTGCCCAACCGGATTCCCCTTTGTCTGCAAAATCTGCTCAGTGAGCCAGTAACATGTCATGCAAAGATAACCTCTGACTCAGTGGAGTACATGGTTGCTTTTAATCTTCATTTTACTTTCAAGGAATTACAGTGCCTAGTTAAAGTATTCATACCACTTGAACTTTTGTCCATGTTTTGTGACCAGATGCTTCAACATATTTTGTGAAGTAAAAACCAACACCAAGGAGTTCAGAAGAAGAAAAAAGGCAATTTGGGGGTGGAGGGGGGAAATGACAAATGAGAATCGATGTATGCATGTACATGTTGTGTGAACATTGTATTCTCCCCCCAGAGACATAATTTAAAGCACCAATTTTGCAGCTACAGCTACGTGTTTTTGGGAGCATTTCTCTTGTTGTGACATTTGCAGTTTGTTGCCTATTCCTCTTTGCAAAGTAGCTAGAAATAGCAATATTTAAACCTTGCACACAGATTCTCAACTGAATTTAGTTCTGAAATCTGATTATGCCATTCTAACATTTCAATATCCACATATGTGGCTGTATATATATATATATATATATATATAGTGCTATCCTACTGGAAGGTGAACTACCACCCTACTTTTAAGTCTTCTGCAGCCTCTGAAGGGTTTTCCGTCCAGTTTTCTCTTGTATTTTCTCTCAGTTCACTCCTGCTTCTTTGCTCTTGCTGAAGAAAATCAGGAGTAGCATATAGATGTGGAAAGTCCTGAAGTTCAATTCTGGTCTCATCTGACCAAAGCAGGGACTGAGTACTGATGTGTTACATTGTTTGTGGTCGAACATGTTCAAGGGGTATGAATACTTATGCAAGGAACAGCATTTTATCATATTTTCTATAATTACTTTTATTACTATGATTACATCATATTTATCAAATGCTGATTAGTAGGTTGTGTACTTCCGGGTTGCACCTACAGCTCAGTTTAGATGAAGTGTTTTTGAGACCATAGTGATAAAAATAAAAAATGACTGGACTTGTTCAGCTCTGGATTTGGGGAAAGGTCTCACGCACGAGGACAAAACACATCACCAGCTCACAAGGTGCGTATTAGAGTGCAAGCGTGTCCAGCAGGGTTAAAAAAAAAAAAAAAGACTCCTGTTGCTAAACTCTCCCACTTTCTCAATGCTCACACGCAATACACAAACATGCAACAACACAGGTGGTAGACTGATGATATACACATTATCTGCAAGTTCAGACTCCTTATCTATAATACCAGGTGAATACTTTGGGGTAAAACATCCGTATCATCCAGTGTGTATGAGTCGTGTAAATGTTATACAAAGTTGTAACAAAACAAGCAAAAAAAAAAAAAGTAAAAAAAAAAAGAAAAAAAAATGCAAGTGATTGACTATTAAGAATAAAAAATGTAGTGTTATACATGTAAATGTGTTTCATTAAATGACAGCAATGGAAAAACGTGTTAAGTAATAGGTACCATATCGTATGAATTTTATTGCAATGAAACTGTCAGTGTATCATAAAAGCGTGATGTTATCCCACGCTGTCAAGATTTGTACATGATGATGTAATTTAAAGATTATATTCTATTGTAACTGTACAACTGTGTTGAGTTGAAAATGAGACCTAACTATGTTGAGACAGTAAAAAAGGTGTACTTGTAAATGCTTTTTTTTTTTTTATGTTGATCTTTTTTCCTTATGCACACAGGGGGCTGCAGCTCACAATGTGAAAAACCCCATATTAGCAGTATAGAAGATGTATGTTCATAGTTAGTGATGTACTTTTATCTCCTAACTGGTGTAGTGCCTGTTCATCTTGATGTAACAAGAAGTTCATTTAAATATGCATAAAAGTGATTATGATCACAGATAATAATGACTATAGTGGTAAAAAGAAGAAGAAAGAAGTCCAATCAAATTTGCTGTGATGGTGTCAATATTGAGATATTGATTTGGGAGGGAAAGAAGTTTGTTGAAAAAAACCCCAAAACGTTCCATCTGTGTGTGTGTGTGTTTGTTTTTCTATGGAGTCCGTGTGTTATTTTATTTAGATCTTATTTCTTGTTTCCTCTGTGAAGGAGAAACCTCTTATTATATTAGAGAGCCTGCAGAGAGATATAAAGATGGACATATAAAACACTAATTATGTAGTGAAAACCTTTATTGACAATATTTTCATGGATAAAAAAAAAAGTGTGCTCATCCATTTAAAAAAGGAAATCTAATTTAAAGTGACAATGTGGAAAAAATATCACAATGTCCCTCAACTTAGTCTAAGGCTTTATAATACAGAGAGCTGTGAAGAAATCTGAAATTAGACAAATATGTCACTGACCGAGTCATTTGAACAAAATCACCTGTGCCACAATTATTGGTGCAACTAAATAACCTGATTAGATAAATGTAACTGAAGCCAAAATGTATAATTTTTCAAGATGATCTGTGGTTCTAGTAACTTTTAATCTGTAATCCGTAGCTTTCTGTTCACTTGGCGTAGAAATATGACTAGACAAAGAAGTTTGTGTTTTTAATAAGAAGCAAAGAAACCAAGCAATCTTGGAGTCACCAAGTCTCAATAACAATCATGTCTTTG
The DNA here is from genome assembly GCF_001443285.1 of Poecilia latipinna. Classification (NCBI taxonomy): domain Eukaryota; kingdom Metazoa; phylum Chordata; class Actinopteri; order Cyprinodontiformes; family Poeciliidae; genus Poecilia; species Poecilia latipinna. The sequence goes on from NW_015114809.1 coordinate 91,022, forward strand.
TGTTTGGTAGATGCTATTAATTATCCACAGTTATTTATAAATTAGGAAAATTCAATGCAGTAAATATCAAGGCTAACTTGTCAAGCAGTTGCTTGTGAGAAATACTAAGACAATTAATTGCTGTCCTACGCAAATGTAAATGTGGTGCTAGCTATACTCTGCGGGGACTTTCCATGTTTTGGTCAAATTAAACTAAAATATAGATTTTCGAAAAAAACTCATTTATTACTTGTTATGTCAAACAAGTAATAAATATATGAAAAGCACTCACTGTGAACTGTTAGGTATTATAGAGCATTGGTGCATAAACAAAAAAAAACTGCAGACACGACAAAGCATGTAGCTCATTTCCGTGATAATTTAATTGTAGAAACATTCATCAAACATAAAAGAAATGATCTTTCACTTGTTTGCACTTCCTCACTTGCACACATGCGCTGCTGTGTGAGTCTTACACCAACCGATTCACCCTGTGAAGGAAACTTCAGAGATGCAACACAGAGAAAACAACACACCTAGTACTCGATGAAATGACATTTGGAAGAAGAAACACGCATCGCACGAGTTACTGGAAGGAAATGCTTCAGCGCAACAGGAGCTGTATTTCTGCGTTAGCTGGTATTGTCATATCATGGTTCAGCACCTCAGGGGTTCACACTTTCATCAACTAAAGGGCGCCGATTTGATGAGGTGGTCTAACACACTGACTGCAGATGATATAATCACAGCGATCATAACCTTTTTCTCTGACTTCACAGTCATTCTGAAAGAAAATATCACAGCCTTTGTGAAGAAGGTTAGACTGCTCAGTGCATAAATTAGTCATTTGGTAAAAGAACGTAAAGAACTGCTGACACTTTGACAGGACATGTGAATTCATTTGCGATGACACGATGAGCTCTAGAGATGCACCAATCAGGCTTTTGTTTACCAACACCAATTTCCAGTTTCCTACTAGGTCTGATCTGGCAATTGCAATTTTGCTTTATCTGATATTTTTTATTCCATGAGACTTAAAATACAAAAAAGAAGTGCTGCAGATTTCTATTAGTGATAGACTTAGCAGAACATTCCAGAAATGTAAGAATATCTCAGTTTATGTAAAGAATACACCCCCAGCCTTTATCTAAATTATATTAATTTTTTTTAAAAAAATGCGCTAAACTAAGTGCTGTATACTGAAAATACAGTTTCGGGGTATTAAGACATGTTTTACAAGGACATCAACTCCATGTCAAGAAATGAACAGTCAATGCTTAACTGAGAGCCTAAAAGCATTTAAGTAAATATTAGCCAAATTAGTCACAAAGTAGAATAAGCCGTCAGTTTCAGGCTTCACAAACAAATCAACAGTGTAGACAGCTTAGTGTAGGGTGGGATTCACTAATGTTATTGGATCATTGCTGCAATATTTTAGTTGATTCTGTAGAATTGCTCAGGAGGCATCATTTTTTATCTTTGTCAAAAGATCCATGGCAACCGGGGCTGTCCGATGATCAAACTGTGTCATTCTGAAGAGTCAAAATGGGCCAGAGCGCAATTTTCCTACGGGAAACTGGACTTCCCTCACCATGGAAACAAAAGGCACAAAATCTGACAGGTGCTTTGGTTTTGGTGCTTTTCATGAACGATCGGATTTTTAAGAGTTTGATTGGCCAAAGACCAGTCAGAGCCAATCAACAGAAAATTGGCCAATTACAATCTGTGGCTAATTTATTGGTGCATCTCTAATTAGTTCAGTACATGTTAATACATAGCTTCCAAAACAGTTTGTAAGACAAAAGACAGGGAAAGAAAGTACACAGAGTCAAACTGCCAGTTCAGTTCAAACATAATCCAGATTCTTTGGGCAAAAGAAAACATTGTCAAAGTTGTAATTTTTATCTACATTCACAAAATACATTCAACCTAAATGTTAAATGTTAAGTCTAATACAGGCTGAACCAAACTCCTTGATTTTGTATAATGTGGCGTAATGTCTTTATAAAGTATTTATTGATGTCAATATGGCTTGAGTTTTGAGTCTTACAGCATGATGTGCACTAATTGAGTTACAACGTTGTGTTTGTAAATGAAAACGCTCATTTGTGAGGCATAATCAGATATATTCAAAAGTAACTTGGCCTGAAAACTCTAAAAAAAACAAAACAAAAAAAAAAAACATCAACTTCAGAGATCAGTTGTTAACAGCAAAAATGCTCCCTTTTTGTGCCTGCTTTTGTGACTTCATGACCCATTTAGAGCTTGGTGGATGGTGCAGGTGGGCTCATTCTGGAGAAAATGAAATGAAAGTTTTCAAGACTTAAACTAAACCTAATACCAACTCACACAATGACTGGATAAAGCACCAATACATTTATATAATGATATTGTATTTGATGCAAGTCGCTAACAGTATTGATTCTGCGGATATGTGAGTGATCTTGATTCAACTCAATTTTACCAAATCTATACTTGTCTAAGTAGTAATGACCACCTACCTGACTAAGCACAAAAAAATGTGTTCAGCTGTTTACACTCCATGCCGTGTGACAGGGTAGAAAAAAAAATGTCAGTATTCCAAAAGTCATGTGGTAAAAATCTTACACTAACTGACTTTGACATCTAAAACCCAAAAACTGCATTTCAGGGTAGCCTTTACAATCAACCGTAGTGCTATATAGGCCAGAGGATCCACAATTCAAGAAAACAAACTAAAAGAAGCAGAAACTGTAGAATCAGTTGGCAAAAATGAATGGCTTTAACTCTGAAGTCTCTTTTCAGGTCGCACAATGCACGCACATCTTCACACACACACACACACACACACACACACACACACACACACACACACAAAAGAAGCTCTCAAACAAGCACTACTTTCATCTCTGCCCATGTGCATCCTTGTCAACTAAGGGAAAAAAAAAGAAAAAGAAAAAGCTCATCACTCAAGACTCATAGCACTCATATTTTTTAACTTAGCATTCACACGTGCATACAGTGGGATGTTGGTTCAGCTGCACATCAGGAGCGTCGGTCTCCGGCGTTTTTTTTGTTTGTTTGTTTGTTTTTTAAGTGTAATTGGACTTTGCATAAAGTGTTTTGACCTCCACACTCCACAGTAGAGCCTCCTGGTTTATTGGTGTGAGAAATTCCAGAGGTACAACTTAGTGCTGCCATACAGTGATAAGTCCCATGATTAAGAGTGCCCAAAAGGAGAGGGCTCTTGTATCTGTAAGAGAGGGGAATAATTTTAAAAAAACAATTAATCAGAGGTGCAAAACAACAAGAAACACACACAAAGATACCTGATAAGAATACTAATCTTTTTAGGCCTAAACTTGACCTTGGAGTTGTAGCAATTATTTCTGCATGGCAAACAGGATTGATATGGGTATTAGGCAAAACATTCATAGCGATCTTTACATTCTTGGACTTCTATTAGCTAAACTTTATGTCAATAAACTATACATGAAAAAAAAATAATAATCTGAGGCACAAGATAAATGTAGAACATATGAAACACAACTCATATTCTCAACTCAAACACCATAAAGCCAAAACGTAGTTTTAGAAGTGAGCAGTGGAGATGGGTGCAGCAGAAAGCTGCAAATACTTAATTCCATTTTTATTCCATAGCTGCCGCATTGATTCCTTTATTAAAATATTCAGATTTAGTACCTTTATTGGCACCTCTGACAAAAAAGCCTTTAAGATATAAATCATTCTCTGCTGCTGGAGCATAATCTCACACTGAAAGCCTCCTGATCATCCACCCTTTAAATTCGGTTTTTGATTTTGTGAGAAGGAAAAAAAAAAAACTATAACATTCTCAGTGGCTAAATTATTGCCATCCCTTGCCGTCAATGATTTGTAAAACCACCTTTAGACAACAGGACAGAACTAGGGCTGCTTTCACAAAGGAAGTGGTCACCATGCAGAGCAGGCACGGCGGCGAAGGTAAAAAAGAAACAAATATGCAGAAGCTCTGTGCTGGAGAACTGATGCAAAGATTGGCATCTGTGGTTCACCAAGTCTCCAAAACAACCATTAGGTGCTACCTACATGCCAGAGCTGCACAAGATACAGTAAAGACGGAAAGATTACTGCGTGATAAATCACAATCACAAACTGTTTAGATGCAATACTTGGAAGGATAATATATTTCAAGTGACATTCATGCACATTCTGCATGCCGATAATAAATATTTCTTGTCAGATAGGTTTTCATTGTCCTGTATGCTCACACATAATGTCTGAGATGCTAAAGCTTGCAAAGGGAGGTGAAAGCATTGGGATGCAGGAAAAGCAAAAAATAAATAAATAAATAAAATAAAAAAGAGTCAAAAAATGTGGGTTCATCGTCTTAACAGTATCAAAACGGTCACCTAATAATGCAGCCCGGCTCAGTTTATACTGAATAAAAGTCTGATAGATTTTGCAAATACAATTAATTTCAACCAAATTATAAGAGAAATGCTTAACCAGTTAAAAAATACATAAATCAAGTTCTCTACATGTTGGTGCTGCTTTTAATTGCTGTATTAAAACTTAGCTAAATACAGCAAGTGTGTACAAATAACCTGCAGCTTGTTTTTATTGCTGAGAACGTACAAATGTTTTGTTTTTGTTTGTTTTCTTCAATCGAGCCCAAAATAATAAGCCAACTGGATGCCTTTCATTTAATAAGGAAAACAAACAAAATGCATTTGAAGTTTTGGATCTATAATCCTGCTCGTAAAAAAAAAAAAAAAAAAAAAATCTGATTCTTTTGCAACATTAAAATAATTCAAAATCAGATCATTGTTGAGTAGATAGAAAAAATCCAACATTTTTACTGATTTTAGTTTTTAAAAAGTTGTATTTTTTTTTTTAGGCCAGTGAGTATTTTTGAGCTGATGATTTTGGCATATGAGACAAAAAGTTTGAACAGCCCTGATCTAGAGAGATTGTGTAAAGAGAGTTTGGTCAAAGATCGATTTTTTTTCCTTGTGTGTGTTCTTCAATAAAAGATTAATTTATTTAAAGCTTTTTCAACTACATTGGAGCCGTAGATAAATGTTTTATGAAACTCACCAGCCTGCAAACGGCTTCAAGTAGCAACATGGTTCAATTTTAAAGCCTATTTTCTCCTGATTTAGTTGCAAGAAAAACCTTTATTCTCTCCAAAATAGCTCACCTGGTTACACGGAACTACTGATAGACTGCTTTGTAGACGGTTTGCTACTATATCCACAGAGCCGTGTGAAAGTCCATTCTGGCCTTGCTGGAGAGGGTGTGGGCTTCCCTGCAAATGTTCCTCTGTGACACTACTGTTGCTGTCACTGTGGACGTGGTTGTTGTTGGGGCACTTGCTCTTCTGTGGCGAGGCAAACGGGTTGTAGTCTCCTTCCAGGCTGCGGTGAGGCTGCGTGTTGAACTCGGCTTGGAAAGAGGAAAGCTGCTGCGTGACTCCGAGGAGGCCTCCGACTTCTACGCTCAGGATCACCCAAATGACATCTGACGAGACAAAGGAACACGGTTACTTCATGAAAAACAACGACGACAACAAATCCAACACTTTCTTCAAAATATTATATCACAGCTTGATCGTAGAAGTTAATCAGAAGCTCTGATTTTGTTTCCTCCTTTTTGCTCAGTTTACTGCTCTTAAGCCTTTTAGAGCAGTAAGAGGTATAAGAGGTAAAGGTTATAATTTACTTTCAAAAATATGTGAAACAACGAAGCTGTGTTTGATTTGAAAATATCTTACTGAAGTAGCAGATGAGGTATTAATGGACAGCATTAATATGACTCCTAATTTTAAATTCAAACCAACTTCCAATCATGTAGCCTAAACTATGCTACAAGTAAAAAACTGTTTCTTTTTTACTTCTCACATAAGAAAGAAAACTTGTTTGTAGGTAGGTATTGGATATGTCTTGACATCCTCCATAATCTACTTCACTGAATTAAAAAGAACAACTTATAATCATTTAAAAGTGCACTACTTAGGGGTTTTTCTCAACCAGATAATCTAACACAGGGTCCCTACATATTTTTTGAGTAAAGATTGAATACTTTGCCAGTTCTCCGTCATTTAAAGGTGCAGTATATAACTTTGATAAACAGTAAGTTTTTACGCATTTGTTAAATATTGTCACTAATAATAATCTGTTAAAACTGTCACCATGTCGTGGCAAAATAATAAGAAACTGAAAATTTGTGCAAAAAAAAAAGAGCTCCACTGCCTCCTTCCTGTGGTCTTACGGCCATATGCAGAAATACACCACAGGTTAGTAACCATGGCCACGGAGGACGGCAGATAAACAGTTTTCCTGTGACAATGAGTTGTTTCCCTGCCATTAGTATACTGAGCAGCACAAACACAAGCATATTTTACCTTTCTCCTGGTTCTGATTGGTTGTTTTCTGACCGAGAGCGGTGCATTTCGGTTTTGAACAAATATGCACAAAACAAAAATTGTTTATGAAGTTACATACTGCAGCTTCACGTTCATTCATTGTCAGAGCAATACCTGAAAAGAAGCAACTGCGTCAATTATTGATGTGCTTTGTTTAAAATTAGCCCCGATTCCTGGCAGATCCTAATCCTGACCACTGAGTGCTCAAACATTACACACAGGAACAGACTGACAATGCAATGTAGGATTTACATGGTAATTATCCAACAGAGGAGGACTGTGGATGGTTGTTTATAGTTAAGACAGAATGGGAATCTTCAATTTGGAGCAGATCAATGAATGGCTAAAGTTCAACTCTTCAACTCCTAAAAGTGAGGGAAATATCAGTATTTCAGAATAACGCCGGCAGTCAAATTGTATTTATTTTATCGGTTTGTCAATATGAAACTTTGATTGCCGGTGTGTACTGCTGCATCAAGCTGGTTAGCAAAAGCTTCTCTAAGCTGAAATAAAACACTTACGAAATTTAAGTCTACCACTGCCATGCCTCTAAAGACAAACTCTCTCCTTCTATAAATAGGCTGAAAGGGATTGAATTACAAGCCGTTTCTTTCCAAGCTGTAAGGTGTGTTTTGATTGATTTTGGAGCTTATCACATTTGCTTTGGAAACCGGATTAAAAGAAACACACAATGTCAGTCACATAACAACAATCTGAACTCTCCATGAGCACCACTTACTGTGCTTATGTTCACAATACCACTGTGTATGAAACGGAGTGCTTTAATGGGGCGAAGTTAAGTGGTTTAACTTTACAGTATCTTTTCAGCTCTGTAAAGTCCCAAAGCATGAGGCGCTCCCTTACTTTGTTCAACAAATATTAAAAAAAATAATCACATGAATGCGAGTTTCCAATGTCAGGAAATGGCGTTCCCTACAATACAAACAAACTATTTCATAAAACATTACATTTGTCAATGCAAAGGTAACATTATTGTTCCAGCAACTAAATTTATTTGTACTACTACAAATAAATTCCAGTAAAGCTGCTGACATCTTGTTTTGTTACTCGGCTGACTTTGTTTCGTGGCTTTGTGTTAAATTTCCATGAAGAGCAGGCCACTGAGATCTGATTACTCCAGATAGATTTTACTGCCAAGTGGGAAAAGGGCTAAAGCTGTTAACTTGGGATTGACTCAGTCAGGGAGAGTGTTGCTGGATCTGAACAAAGACTTTAATAACTTCCTTTTAATAAGACAAAGCGATCTCCTCCTTCTGTAATAATGCCGTGTTATATTCCGTTTAATTGTCTTTCACTATTTGAATATAGTGGGTTTTTCAGAATAATTCATGAGCTGATGTCAGAGTCATCAGTACGAACGGTGCAGGAGGCTGCCATCCGCAGCGGGTAGTAAGCGATTGCTGAAGTACAAGTGTGCTCTGCTTACCTCCGTAGTAAAGTCCTGTAGCTGTGCACATTCTCCACTGACCCTGGTACATGCCAGGAGAAATGGGGCTGTGCATCTGCACACTGACATCAGTCATTTCCTGGGGATCGAGAGAGCGCACCATCACCATGTTCACATGGCCAAACTGATCACCTCCCACGTACTTCAGAGAAACCCCAGGAGGCCATGACTCTGGACCTGGAAGGCACGAACACAAACAAGAAGCTCACATGGTTGTATTTTTACCCTTTAGTATAAAACGGATTTCTAGAAGAAGTGTTTCATTTCAAAAATCCACAATTTTCCAGATTCAAGCGTCTGCATTTTTTTCCAACAGTTTCAATAGGATTAAAGACATTTGAGCACAAAACACTTACCTAGTTGGGGGTTTGTTATTTGTATGTTTCAAAAAAGAACAATAAAAAAAAAAATCTGGCTTCCAATTTAGCAGAATGCTCCTTTTCTTGGTATAATGGTGTTTGAACACTGCCACATATGCAGAGGCTGTTTCTGGTGGAGGCTTTTGTCTTGTGAAAAATTTCTAGTCACCATGTGCTTGCTCAGAAGAGAGATTGCTGCAAAGTCAGTAGCCACTGAGCTTCTGTTCCTTTAATTAAAAAAAACTTTTACCAGTTGGCATTATAAAATAAATGTCACTCTCCTGCGCAATAACTATTGGGAAAGGAGTGTATGTAATTGGGCTCTATTAGATTGCTTTAATTATATATTCCTGGATATGCATAGGACCAATTTGCCTAGTAAAGTGCTTAAGATTACCATTTATACACTATTACCAAGAAATTGAACAAAATGAAAAGTTATCTGTGAGATTTTCCTTTGTGGAAAAAATCTAAAAATATAATCATAAGATTTTTATCTCTTAGATTAAAAAAAAAGGAATAAACTTTGAAAACACAACATTTTACCATTATTTTTCATGATTTCCAGACTTTTCAAGATAGCATGGGAACTCTGTAAAAAAATAACTTTCATAAATGGCCCAGCTGGCTTACCGGTGTTCTGTATCCTCCAGGTTTTTGTGAATGGTGTGTCAGGTGGAACGGATTCACCCTCACCAATCGTCACATCCTTCACAAAGGACATGCAAGGTGCACTGAAGTTTGGGCTTTCAAAGTCGTAGTAAGCTCCTATGGCAGCCTGCAAGTTCCTAGAATGAAGAAGGAGAAGAATGGCAACAGACATCAGAACAGATTCCTGCACAACAAAGCATATATGTCTTTTATATTTCAGCAGCAGTTCAAACAGAATGAGAACATTTAAGTTAAATAAGAGTGAGCTAAGTTAACTAACCTTTTTTACATAGATTTTTGTTTTTATTTGATTTTAAAATGAGTTCGAAGTGTTTAGCAGCCTCTCTAGAACATACTCTATCTTTCATCTGATGTCTACCAGGAAATGCTTAAGTCACTCTGAGGACTTAAACAGGTAAATATAAAGAAAAACAATTAAAAAAAGTTAAAGCTTGAAGGGCAGAAAAAAAAAGCAATTACTGCTGAAAAAGGCTAATTGTAGTTTCCTAAAATCAACTAAACTAACAACTTCCACAAATTTTCAAATGGTCTAAAATACATGAATTGAAATCCTTCCAAACTAGCTCTACGTTTAGGGTTGTCCTCTTGTAGGAATACAAAACTTGAATTTAAAATGTATTGGTCGTGAAGTGACAAAATCTAAAAATGTAGAAAGGTTATGAAGACTTCATTTAAGCTTACGTCTTTTTTTGTTCACATAACGCTATATTCAGGCAGGTGTGTGTTTTAAGGGAATTTCAGAACAGTCAGTCACACTCTTAAGCACATTTATTTTCGTTTTCCCACCATTGCACTGCGTAGTTCACTGTTATATTGAAAACAAGCCGCCGGAAGTCATTCAAACAGCAAACTAAAATAATTCCCCTGATATTCTCAATGGGAAAAAAAAATCGATATTAAGCTCTCAATCATATTGAAGGAGTTTAAATTTTACTCAGAGTATCTGGCGTTGAAGGCAATCTAAGCAGCGAGTGAGCGCTTGTAGATTATGTAATAAATGAGGCGATTACTCGGGTGGCATTTGAAATAGATATGCCCTGATGTTATGATCTTTTGAATATCCAATTAAAAGCCAAGAGGTTTTGGATTATGTTCTCATTACACAGCAGAATAATGTAACGCAATCAGTATTTTAACAGACATGCAAATACTGCCACCATCTGTGTCCCTGACAGGCAATCAAAAGTCACACACTGACTCAGCTAGTTACGTTACTACGACGTCGTTAACTGTCCCTGGTAATAGGTCCAAACCATAATGTTCCTTGTCAACTAAAGTAAGCTAGTTTCATTACTTTTATTTTCAGTTTCCCTTTTTTAGATTAATAACCTTTGTGTAGCGAGAAACGCAGTGCAGAAAGCTAGCTACATGTCTGTATCTTTTCTCCGACACCCAGCGCATAGCAGGCCGTAAGCGAATCCCCGAGCTCACCAGTTGGTCATGTCCAAGAAGAAGGCGCATCCGGCGGGATTCAGCTGAAACCCCAGGAGCCTCTGAAATTCCGATATTAAAATGTCTTTGTCTGTTGTTCCCATGCAGCTGAATTTCTGCATGAGCTCCTGGTCCAGGTCCAGGTCCATGCCCTCCATGACGGATAAGCCCGGGGCAGAGACAGGGGGCTGCGATACTAATTTACACCGAGGCCTCGACTTGTCATAACAAACTCCACAGCAGGGCCGAGTGCGCATGTCACATGACTGAACCCTGTGAGTGAGCCAATACAGAAAAAAAAAGAAAAAAAAAAAAGAGCGCTGCTTCACATTGTTGACTATTTTCACTGTACAAATGACATGTAACAACGATTATTCCTTTTAATAAAATCATAGTTTTAAGTGTATGAATTATTAAAGAAATGAGTAAAATATCTGTATAAGTCACAGTTAGCTGATTTAAATTATGAGTTTATAACTGGTGTGAAAATTTATGTCAATTTTTTTTTACTTGTAAGTTGTGACATTCTCACTCAGTATTATGTGGAAGATAAAGAATTGGTTCATCCAGGAAACTGACAGAGTTAGGTGTCTTTAATAGTCCGTAAGAGAAAGCAGTTCATTGTGTGGAACATTTGTTTTTTAATTAAAATCATTAAATGACAATCCTTTATTAGATGATCTGTTTAGCATCCTGATTTAGCAAAAATTGAAATTATTAGAAGACATCAGCGTTAAAAGTAACAGAAGTACAAGTTTAAAATATATAACTCACATCAACTGTATTTTGACTTGAATAATTTAAGTAATTTAACTTTTAGATGAAATTCTAACATATTTGGTTCACATGTAGGCAAAGTTGGCTAGAATACCCAAACATTATATTAAAATAAGATTAGCAGTACTGGTTAAACAAGGCTGAGAACTGTAACTGTACATTAATATTTCAAAATCATGTGGTAAGATGGACAACAATGTAAAGATATAAAATCCTGGTACTGAAAATATTAAAATGAAAAATACAAGCAGATAATAACAAATTTTAGGCAGAACAAACACTTTTGCTATTATTTTTTTTCAATATATGAAAATGAGACTGACAATAGGTAATATGTACATGTTAGAACAGGAACAATGGTGTTCACTGCGTATTCATCAAAATGACAACAGACTCAGCAGACAGAAAATAATATTTAAACAACAAAACTTGTGTACAAGCAAGAAGTTTAATTTTATGAATGGTAAATGCATCTACAATGAGCAACCGGCAGGTGGCAGCATTGTGTCGTAACTGTTAAGATGTTGTTTTTTTTTTTTCTCATCACTTGAGCTTCGTGTACGTGGACTCGCGTGCGCGTGAGACTGGGGTTTAGCTACCGTCCAGTGTTTAGCGAAGAGGTAACACCCGCTAACAAGATGCACAGTTATCGCTATGTACATTATGGAAGTAACTGACAGCTAGTGTATGCCTGTGCAGTTAGAAAAGCCACAGACATTGTTCGCCATAGGCACTAGCAGCAGAAATGGCGGGGATTATTAAAAAGCAGATTCTGAAACATTTGTCAAGGTAAGTGTTTGGTTTTCTGTTAGCCAGTTAGCCCATCTGTGTGATGGATGGTTGAATCGTCACTGTGGTTGTGCTTATAACACACCGAACGTAACCAGCCAGGCTGGTTACTTTTTAGCTCACAACACCCATTTAATAAACGGCAGCATTAAAAATAACAGTGGGACGACTTAACGGGGTCACGCAGCAGACGCCTCAACCTGCAGGAGAGCAGCACTTTCCCCACACATATCCATTTATTCTCGTCAGCTTTATATTGCCATGTTTTATGTGTCGACCTTTAATTTCTTAACCTAAAAATGTCTAAAATAATTGATTTTATCATCTCAGCTGTTTATGGTAAATCGACCTATATGTATTACATGTAAGTTACACTGGGGAGTAATTTCCTAGGAATAATCTGCTTTAGAAAATGATTCATGTAACTCTAAAGACAGTTTCTAGGTAGGTGCTCTGCTAAAATTATTTCAAATTCGTGCCATAGAAACGTTTGTCAGAGCATTGACTTACATCAGCTTTTATTTTGTGATTCCTGGTCCAAATAAGATTAAATTTTATGAAAAGTATTATCCATCAACATTTTCTTTAGTTTGTACTCCAATGCAAAGTTTCCCTAACTATGGTCCTCCATTACTTACCCTACTGGCACGTTGTAGATGTGTTCATGCTTTCACATACAGGCACAACCCGTTTCAGAGTTGGCATGGCTCTTCATCCAGGGTGTTTTTGTATTGGGAGCAGCACCAGTGCTCAGGACAACACAGATATCAGTTGCACCCCATATTAGTTATCTGTTGTGTAGTGGTATGAGTATTCAATAGGGATAGAATCTAGGGCTTTAATTTTTACATCATGTTGTTTTTTGTGGCATTTTTTATGCCTGATTATTGTAAAAAAAATATTTGCCATAAATACACAATTTATTTCTAAAAAGAATGATAACTCTCAAGATTAACTGAAAAATGGCATTTTGAAATATAAAAGATGTGTCAGACCCAAACATACCAGGTTCATAAGAATGAGAAGCCTAACAGATTGTCTTTAAACCCTGCTGAAGCATGCTAATCACCTGCCAATTAAAATCAGTAAAGACGGGAACAACCAAATCATGCAGGATAGTTTAGCTCATGAACAAGGGTTTTAAAATTAATCTCTTCTGAGTTTTTGTGTTCAGGAGCAGATTTTTTTTTTTTTCTCCACCTGACTTTCAGGAGAAAGAAAAGTGTTACCATGGTGTGCTAGTGTTCCCCTTTTAGCTCTAGTTTTTGCATATTTTACCAGCTGGCAGTAATTAATCAATTTGTGGTGGTTCTTTCACAGGTAAGAGGCCACAGTAGAGGGAGGACAGAGACTCCAGCTTTTTGTTTCAGTTAATATAATGTCAAACAAAGTTAGACTTTTTTGTTTGTTTTTCATATTTACCTAGTTCTGTTTTTTTTTCTTTACTTTTTTATGAGCTGTACTGTTCTTAGTTTAATTCAACCGTTGCTCTTTTTTGGCCAAGTATATACAAAGACTCCTTTCTCCCTTTTGACTTCCTGAACGTTTCCAGCCATTAATTCTATGTAATCTCGTCTAGCAGAAGGTATTACTTAGTCAATAAATAATAGCTTCTTTGTGATCTTTGACCTAATTTGAGTTAAAAAAAAAAAGCTTACTACCAAACTGCTAAGCCAAGTGCTTACGATGTGAAAAAAACCTACACTGTTATGTCAGTTCATGTCATCATTGAAGGCTTGTGAAAAATCAACATCCTTTGGAATGTTTCATGCAAACTAAACAGAGTTTGTATGCAATTAATAATAGCTGGTTTTTTACTGCTCCACACAAAAGGACAATTTAAGCAAGATAAAATGATCTTGCATTGAAATCTGTATCAAGAGCTATGCTTCAGACAAGAAAAATGCCAAAACAGGAGTCTTGCCATTTAAATATTCCGAATTTAAAGTTGAAATCACAGCTTTCCTGTATTTCCTGTCTGTTTTGTTTATTTTTTGAATTTCACAGATATTTGAGATAGCTTTGTTTAGTCATGTATTTTAGAAAGCCGTTTGTGTTTCACCCTAAAACTTAAATGTATCGTCTTTGGTTTTTTTCGTGACTGGCCGGTTGTGTCCAAAGTCAGTCAGTCCTCAAACGCAGGTAATCTGCATGTTTTAGGAATGTCCCTTGTTTGACAAATTGCTAACTTTTTGAGGAGGTATTTCAGCTATTTGAGTCAGCAGTGTTTGACCATGTACACATATAAAAACTGAGAACTGGAGTTGGAGACCCCTGTGATGGACTAACACAAAATACATAAGTAACATCTGGAAAGTGTTTTGTGGAGACGTATTCTTCCCCACTAAGTCGGCGTTTACCACAAACCTCATTTTGCTGCAAGTCCTCGGCATATGTCTATCAGCTTTGCAAACACACCCAGATAGCACAGAATGATTGAAACAACATTGAATCAATGTCAGCCAGAAACATTGAATCAACGTTGAACGCTGG
>NW_015114810.1:0-55987 GCF_001443285.1 Poecilia latipinna
TGACCTCCTGTCTGTGGCGCAGCTGCAACGTCAGGTCTCCCAGTATCTGGCTCAGGGTGGCCCTCACTGCCGTGTTGATGCTGCGCTGGTGACAGCTGGACATGTAGGTCTCAATACACACCTGTACACACACACACACACACCACAGGATATGAGTGACGCAGAGCACCAGAGAGCACCACCCAGCCACGTTGAACTGTCGGGGAGATTTATGGGAAGCTTCCATGGCGTCACTGGTTGCCACGGTGACCAGGAGAGGCATAAACCTCTGGGGCGTGTTGTCAGTCTGCAGAACATCTTATGGTCAGATTAAAGGTCACACTCTGGGGATGCTGAGCAGTAATGGAGCACAGAGACAAACAGAGACAAGATGTCCTGCCGGACGTCTGCAGCATCAGCAGATTTTACGACAGCGAGAGGAAAAAGTCTGGATGGAGCTCAGAAAAATGAGCCGAAGGTAAACCGAGTCCAAACAGAAAAGCTATCTGCAACTTTGTAACCAAAAACCTGCTAGGCAGTGAAATCTAAAAACACATTACAGCTGCAGCTAACAATTACTTTAATAATCAATTATTCTGATGATTAACTGGCAAATTCTGTCTTTTTATGCAATATTAGAAGTACATTAAAATGAATAATTTAATTAGTTAAATAGGGGGGAAATCTGCCTAAAATAAGTTAAAACATTTTTTAACATGAATGCAATATACATTTATATATTTCTGTACAGTTTGGGCTTAATTACTTTAACTGACCTTTTTAAGTCTGTATGCTCCAGTTAACGATTACTATATTACTAAACTAGTTGATTATTTCAATAAGTGATTCATTCCTTTAGGTTTCAGCCCTAATCCAGAAACCAGTAGATCTACAGTGAACCAGTTACAGTAACTGCATCTACCACAAAAACTTTTGCAGCCTCATTAATTATGAGGTATTTTTAGAAAGTTCAACAAGCCTGAACATCCTTCCTGTTCCTCTCTGAAGGCTCCTGGGGGCCGAGGAACCACATGGAGCTCCCAATGTTTGCAAACGATTGATAAAGATATGGATCATCTGTCTGAACAGGCAGCAGCAACCCATCACCATGGTTACAGAGACGAGACATCTTATTGGTGCTGAGCTCATCACCCAGAACATGGTTCCATCATTTCATCACCTCTTTAATTCAGTTTAGTTCAGTTACCGACTTTAATGAACTAATTAAATGTATATTTTCTGTTTAACATAATAAAATGCTGAGTGTTTCCATTAGAACTCGATCTGCTCTGAACGGGTTTGACAGCAGGAAGCTGGAGCTGAACAAAGACAGAAATCAGCTAATTAGACTCAGATTTAAAGCTTCTGCAGCTGCTGGGTCATTTTACACCTAATCAATGAAAAATCAATACATCCTCCAACGTCCGACCTCACAGCTCTACTGAAGCTGCAGTCTGCTGACGGGCAAGACACAGATTCTCCAGGAACAGATTTTCTCAGGTTCACATGTTTCAGCTCAATATTTCACCCATTTTCCCAACTAAATTTCCACAGTTTGGACTTCATGTTATCATATTTCTGATCTATAACTGGACACAGACAGATGGTCTTCATGGACGAGCCGTTCCACCAGCTGAGCAACATGAACAGAGAGGCGTTTGAGTGTCTGTGGTTTTGTCATCTATTGTTTGGAGCTGCCAGGGCAGCTGGCGCTCAAATGCCAAATTCATAACCAACCACCACACACACAACCTGTGGGCTCCTTACATTAACCAATAACCCAACAGTCACATTTTGGACAGAGGAGGAAGCTGGAGGAGACTCACATACACAGGGAGAACATGCAGCTCTGGGAACTGATGTGGTAAGAAGTTACATTTATAATGAGGGAACTGGGACAGCAAATAAATCTGGAAACAATAAAACTTTTTTCTGACTACAAGAGGAATCCTCCAGATGATTAATAACTTATTCACAGACCAAAAGACTGATTTTTCTTCCTACATCATTAAATCAAAAAACTACATTCACACAGTAAGTTCAGATGATAGTAATAATAAACTGCAGGTGTAAAAACGTCTTGGTGCTGAATAAATCCCTGAGCTCTGAACCTATAAACCCGTTAGCCTGTTAGCCCGTTAGCGTGTGGCAGCTAATGGAGATCTGCTGACAGCATTCAGAGCGGTGCTCTGAGTTATGACCAAACAAACAGAACCAGATACTCTGTCCCTCTCCAACAGCAGCTGGCCAGGTCCGATGGCTCTGAATGCATTAACACATCAACACCAGCAGGTTTTACGAGCCGCTAATGGCAGCAAACATCTCTTGTGTCCTGCAGCCGCAGCTGCTGAGACTGAACTAAAATTACAAAGAAATCCTCCCAAACCTCCAAACATTCGCACAAAGGAGCATTTATTGATTTATTAGCGTTAAGTGAAGCATTCTGCAGCGTCTGAGCAACAAAACAACAGAGGTGAAGGTCAAACAGCAGAACAGTTTAATCATCTAGTCAGAAATTTGTGCTATTTGAGTTTCATCTGATATGATTTTTGATGGTACATAAGGAGAAAAACCTCTCAGGATAATTTGAGTGTTTCTCTGTCTGTTACAGCTGAGGACAGACAAACATCCACATTCTGCCTCAGATATCAACGATTTCATCTCTGATCTCCTGTTTCTTTCTCTGAAATTAAAAAGCTTTCCGTTTCCAGGGAAACGCTCCTGCTCCTGAAAACTAAACAAGCTGAACTCAACGTCAGGATGTTGAAACAGATGGTCTAGTTTTCTTTAACCACTGTGGTTCAAGTCTCCCATCTGTAAGGATTATTTTTTCCTTTTACCGTCATAAACTTGTTCTGTTAAAAACACTGAAAAATGTTTTCATATTTGTTATGAACCAAATATTTATTCTTCTATTATTACAACTGAGATTGTAAGTTAAATCTACTTTATTTCCCCCAGTGTGAAGTTTATTAATGATGTTTATCATGTGTTGTTTTTTCTGTCAGAGGAAAGTGAGGAGGACTGAAACACGTCAGAATCATTTTCCACCATGAAGCTCAGAGATGAACAGAAACAGATCCTGAAGGTTTCTGACGATACTTTCCAATAAAGTTTGAACCGGTCCAGTCCAGGCAGAAGAATCAAACCCTTGGCAGAGATATTAGTGTGATAAATATTGGTCCTGATCTGGAGCAAACCAACAACCCCATTCAGTCATGTTTAGAGTTAAATGATGTTTTTGATGCATCAAATCTTGAAACGATTGTTTTACCTGAGCGATCCTCAGGATGGAGTCTCCATTAATGTCAAAGTTTGGAGAGTAGGTGATGCAGAGCAGGACCTGCAAACAGAAAGGAATCCTTCTGATGTTCTGCACAGGAGCTGAAACAAAGGGGTCAGAGGTCATTCATCTGACTGCCAGCAGAGCAGAGCTGCCTGTTACCTTCATGACCTCCACCTGCAGGTCCTCATGCAGGGAGGGGGTGACCCTGATGGCCTCCAACATCTGGCTGAGCAGCTGCTTCTCCAGAGCCTCCACCTCCGAGCTGACTCCGCCCACAAACCGGTCATCACACAGGAACTTCTGATGGAGACGAGGTCAGAGTTCACAGGTTGGGCGGAACCAGAGAGGCTGACATAATGAGGATCATGATCATGTGCAGTACCTGCATGCCAGCGAGCGCCGTCTGGCCCAGCTTGGTGTTCTTGGACTCCAGGCCCATCTGCAGCGGCAGCAGGCAGCGCTCTCTGCTCAGAGCAACAGAAAACAGAGACTTTACTGAGCTGGACAGTTACCAAACACACAGAGGCACCAATGAATAAATATCCATCAGGAAAGAGACCTATCCAATAAATTAACTGTTTGCGTCTGTTATACAGTAAAAACAACCTGGATGATAAAATTCTGGTTCAGCCTTCAAGCTCCTTCTTCTCTGATCAACATCAGATTCCAACTGAGAAGGAAATTATTTATCTGACCTTTGACTTTCATTGAGTCACACTGAGCGTCATGGATGGATGAGGTAAGAAATCAATAAGCTCAAATCTGTAGCCATAGATTCATATTCATAGACCAGAGCAGAAAAACAAACCTCCAGATTCTCTAATAATCAGATTCATATATTTAAATTATCATGGAAGATAGAAATCAGTTATACTATTTATTTAACCTACAAACAAAACACAATTAAAAAACACACATTTGAGTAAACATTACCTAAACAAATAATTATAATCAAGCCAGAAAAAATGCTAATAATTTCTAAATTAAATCTTCCACTGATTTTAAAAGTCATAATTAGGCTGTAAAAATAACTTCACACATTTTTTCATTATTATCTACTAAAGTTCTGATGCTGATTTAATGTAGACAGGCCAATTCCACTTGATTCTCATCTCCCTTCAGGTCTCCATCTGGTATTTCTCCCATTGAGTTGCATTTCTCCAGTTGAAATTTAACTGGACCAATCAGCAAACAGAAGAAGGAGATGTAAATGATGCTTGTAGTTTAGCAGCAGCATCAGTTTGTGTTTGTCACGCTTCCAAATTTTAAGAAATTAAAGTTGGAGCAAGATAAATGTACAGCTAAGCTTCATCAAGCTGCCGCATTACTTACGTCTCACCCAAACGTTAAGCAGACCGCAGAACAAGAGGCTGGTTTTTACCAGGCTCGTTTTAATGTGATCAACATAAAAAAACTTTACTTTGATAAACTGAATAGTTCTGCTCTGGGTCCGTTATGTAACTAATGTGTCTGATCAGAAACTGTCTCCCGTCTTCAGAGACTCTTTGTCTTGCTGTGTTTCTTCCATTCGCTCCAACTGAATCTCCTTCTCTTTATTCATGGCTGATTGAATCTCTGCTGCTGATGGATCTGCAGCTTTCAGACGCCGCTGAACCAGCTCAGCTCCTCCGGCTTCAAACGGGCCACAGGGAGCCTCAGAGCGCAGGACAGTTAAATCAACCCGCCGTCTCTTTATGAGCCTGAAGAAAGAAAACTGAGCCACAGGGAGAACAATGAGGCCATCCGACCCAGAAAGAGACAAAATCAGAGATAAAACTGGCAGAAACTTTCATATAAAACCCAGAACTGACAGCAAATATCACAGTTACATCAATCATTTCAGTCACGCTTTGCTTCATGCATCAATGTCAGAAGGTTTTTTCATTCTGTAGAAAACGAGCTGCTCAGACTACGGAGGATATCATCAATGTTTAATCAAATCAGCTCTAATAAAACAGAAGCTAACAATGAATAATTCAGCATTAGAACTGCAGCTTCTTTTTCTGTCATCTCCTTTCTATAGGGGGCGCCACCACAGATCTTCAGCCTTCTTCTGCCAAATAAACATTCCCTAGTGACATTTTTTTTTTTTACAAAATGTCACTAGAGGCTGAAAAAGTTTCTAAAAGTTGGCAACATTCATTCTTGTCTAGACCAAAACCCCGTTTACCACCATCCTCTCATCTCCACACTGACCACGCCCCTCAGTGACCCTTGGCTCCGCCCACTTTGACATTTTTAAAAATGTGTCTGGGGGCAGTTTTCCTTCCAGGGGGTTAGTCAGACCAGGAAGACGTAACCAGATAGAGAACTGGTTCTCCTGTACTGACTGTAGTCTTTGAATATCCAGACAATGCAAATTTCGACACACAGATATCCGGCAGTTATCCGGCAGCTTGAGTCGGGTTTGATACTAGTTTTAGTTGAAATTCTGTTCTGGTTTCTCAGTTTTCATTTTCAGATCGCAGACAGACATCTGAAGTGACTCCTGTTTGTAAAAGTTCCTCAGATGTCAGGAAGAGTTTAGGAAAACCGTTAGCCTTTTATTTCACTGCTCAGTTTTATATCTGCCTTATCAGCTGAGGGATTCCAGGAGGATTTAAATTCATTCAAATCAGACCAGGACAGTTTAAAGTCGTGGGATTCGCAGACTGCTGCAGGCGACAACACAGAGAAGATGTCAGGGAAACTTTCCCCCAGCAGATACAGGTTGATGACAAGCCAGAAAAACGAGATTCTTAGAGAACTGGAGGAATAAACCATGAAGGGTTTCAGACAATAAACACAAATTAATACCAGAGGCAACATCATTAAACAGACAGATCCTTTTCTTTATTCCAAGACAGAAGAATTGAGACATGAGCTGAATGAATGAATGAATGAATGAATGAATGAATGAATGAATGAATGAATGAATGAATGAATGAATGAACTTACCGAAGCTGTGAAGGAGAAATCTTGAATGATCCCTTCTGAGCCTCCAGAGTTTCTGGAAAAACAAACAAAAAAAAAACGGCATTAATCAGATATTTTGTGTTCTTTGCTTTGGAGCTGCTCTGTATCAGGAAAAGATGGAATCATTTTGATGAACTTTGTTATAATGATGTAACTTTCCCTACATAAATAATAAGACATTTTCTAATTTGCTTCAACATTAACAGATTCATTATCATGTAAACTTTCCCATTACATGTTGTATTTTTTAGTAATAGTAGACTTTACTAGCTGTTTAACAAAATAAAAGTTGGATGTAAAATTATTGTGATTTTGTGTCTTATAGCTCATTCAATCAGGTTAAGGTCTGGACTTTAACTAGACCATTGGAACATCTTGATGTTTTTCTTTTTCAGCCATTCTGCCACAGATCAGCAGGTCGGTTTGGGATTATCGTCCTGCTGATGACCCAGTTTGGACTGAACTGCAGCTGTCAGACAGACTCACATCTGACTCTGGAATATTTTAATAAACATGGTCGACATGGAAACAAGCCCAAACCATCACCCCTCCCCCACCGTGTTTGATAGTTTGAATAAGATGTTTGGTCTTTTCTAGATGCTTCAGAGATTTTCTAAACTTTCTCTGGATTCAGTTGCTGCTGCTTCTCTGACATCTTTCCTGATGTTTTCACTCCTGAGTACAAATTTAATCTTCTGTATAAAGAGCAGGAGTTTTATAATGTTGCAGATGTTCCTCCCAAAGAAAAGACTTTAAACTGAAAGTTGTGCATTTTGCTACCTGCATGTTTAGCCTCAGTGTTCAGTTTGGACATGCTCAGCAGGCTCTGTTACGTTTCTGCGTTTAGGAGAGAACATGATTCTCCCTCCATCAGCACAACCTGAACCTGTCCTCTGTGAGCTTCACTCCTCACCCGCCTTCATCCTGAAAGGTCATTCTGCCGCTGTTAATGCTAGCAGCGTCTCCATGACATCAGAGGAAACCATGTTCTGCTCCGGTAACACAGCGAGTCGCAGAGATTAACTGGATGTTTCTGAGCATCACGGAGGTTTCGCTCCGCGTCACTGACAGGAAATCCTTCATTTCTCCCGGAGCTGAGAACCGTTTCCCTTTTAAATGAAGCAGGAGTTCAAGCATTTATTGCAGGTATTTTAATAAGAAAAAAAATCTCTGGTCATGATTTTACAAAGCCAGCCATAAAACTAAAAAGAAGATGTAATTTTAATGTTAAGGTATCCTCAAATCTGACTGAAGAACCTATTTTTCATCAATATTTCTTCTTGACGTTGTAACCGACTGACCGTTCTCACCTCACACGTTCCCTGGAACATTTTGTTTTCCCTGCAGCTGATTTACCAAATATTCCTACATCCACACAGTTTGAGTCAGAGGATTTTAGAAACATCCGGTTGGTTTTCCACCCTCTGACGCCGACACATAGTGCTTTATGTTGCCTGGACGTTGGAACATGGATGTCAGGATGGCGTAAAATCCAAATGTCCAGTTTAAAGTGATGAAAACCAGATGGAGATCCATTTAGTGACCATGTTTTTCTGGGAAGAACTGGAGGCCCAAAGTTGGAAAAATCAACCAGAACACAACAAGAGATGAGAATTTGGACTTGATTCAGTCCTGATCTGGACTTTTTTGGCTGCTGCTAAAATGAAAATGTAAGTAATAAACAGTGAATTTCTTCCTGTTGCTGATGATACTTTCATTTAGTGATTGGTTTAGGCCCCTTAAACCTTCCCAGCTGTTTCCACTAGAAATCGGTCCTGAATGTAATATAGACTAACAGTTTATCACAGCATTTATTATAATGACTGTGATCATAGATAATATTATTCAACCAGTTGTTTTGGTTGTAAATGTGTCTCAGCATCACACACACAAGTTCTGCTCTGTTGGTCATGTGACTCAGCTGCTAAACAGAACCTGATTCTGATCAAACGTGTTTTCAAATGGAAATAAAGCCTGAGCGATGGAATGATCCAGTTTTAGAGTTTAGAAACATCATCACTGTTGCAACCAGTTTCAATTATAAACATTATTAAATCACATTAGAGGGTAAACAAAGGGATCACATCCATCACAGCTCTGACCTATGAACACTGCAGCAGCAGCTTCTATTCAGTTCAGTTTATTTTTTTAACTCCAGTTCACCACAAATATTTTACAAAAATGATCAACTCAGCCTCATTATGCAGGTCCAGTTCCTGTAACCCTATTAACACACTCAGGCTCAGTTCACTTTCTAATTGGTTAAAAAAGTTTTACATCACATCTCCTGTACTAGCATGTAGCGACAGTGGAGAGAAAAACTCCACTTTAACAGGGAGGAACAACAGAACCAGAACTGGACGTCTGCCGTGACCCACTGGGTTTGAGACAAAACACAGCAGCACTGATCCAGGACCAGCAGAACCTGCTATGGTAAAAAATTAAAAACTCATAAAACTCTGCAGCTTCAGGTCAGAATCCTGTGAGTTTGATGGAACCAATGCAAGATACTAACTGATTACAGTTCATCCAAACAGTAAAGCAACATGTTCATAAAAAGTCTAAATAAATAAACAGGTTGGCACCGTAGCTAGCAACACACTGTATTACACGGCGGCCATGTTGGACTCTGAGGTCAGAGTTGGTGTCAAACCTTCAACTCTGCAAGTGGGAATTTCAGATTTGGGGTCCAGAGTTACTTAATGTTAATGTTAATGTCTGAACAAATGGGAGGAACGTTTATTATAACAGAAAATATCTGCAGAAAATTAATTAGAAATTAAATTTGGCTACATTTATCTGAAATGGACTAAAATAAGAAATGGATAAAAACTGATTTAATCTTTTTACTGAATTTTAAAGTATTGAACAGAACTGGTTTGCACAGCGCCCCCCAGAGGCCTGTGTGTAATTTGGAGTAATCAGTCAGCTCTGCTGCTGACGGTAAACATCCACGCATGAGTGGCGCGTGGAGGAGTTGACCACGTCAGCAGGTCATCAGGACGTGTCTGTTTGGAAACCATCTGCAGAACAAACACTGGAACCAGTTCCAGTTCCAGTTCTGGTGTAAACACTGAATCCAGATCTGATCGTGGCCTCTCCTCCCACCAGGGGTCCCGCTACGGACCCCCGCTGTTTCCCGCCCCGTTTCCGCCTCACCTGCAGGTGAACCGGGACGCAGATTATCCTCACGCACACTCACCGCAGGCGCACACGCACGCATCCCGCACGGCTTTGTGTTTGTGCCCAGACGCGTCTTTCTGCAGCTTCCTCAGGATTTCCTCCATGCTGAATCCGCGGCCGCAGCTGAAGGGGGGAAGCGGGCCTGGGAGGGTCGGTGCGTGGCTTTTTAAGGGAGCGGAGGCAGTGACAGCATCCCGGAGCCCCCCCACCGCTGCTGAGGATGAGGATGATGATGATTCATCCCAAACCTGCAGCCAATGATGTCAGGCCAGCCACAATCCCGTCAAGGTGGGAATGAACAGGAAGCGTCCGGGTTTCTGATCCCAGATCGGAGCCGATCACCTTCCGGCTGATAATCAATAATCAGCAGCTATCGGCCTCCTGCTCCGTTAAACCCGGATCAATAAATCCTCCTCGCCGCTGTTCGTGACTCGTTTATTCCTCCGATCTGTTGCGTTTTGGGAATCCGGTCCAGCTGATCCTTCTGCTCCAATCAGAAACCAGATCCGGTTCCAGAATCCTCCCGACCGGAGCGGCATCACAGCCGCAGTCCAAAAGGCGGATTCCTGCCCTACCTGGCAACCCAACATGCACCGTTTGTTTTCCTGGGTCGGACGCAAAGCGCGGCTGAGCGGCTCTGGAGCGGCTTTACGGGACACGGACAGGTGGAGGAAGCAGAGAGCGGAAACCAGCCTCTCGGTCTTCACAATAAAAGCACAACAGGAAACAGTCACTACAACTGATCTGTAGATTTTTAATAAAATGCAGCAGAATGTCTGACTGAGATTTTATTGAGTTTTATTATGTAAGAACAATTAGATCAGTTCATCAAGAAACCCACCAGGGCCGGATTTACAGGGATGTGGCCCCTGGGCTGGGGCCTTCTGGTGCCCCATTAACCACAGGTAGGAATGACAAACATACAGCAGCAGGTATGAACTGACACATCCATACTTACACATTTTGTGCATTTTCTTTTTTTAAAGCTGCACATTTGTTTTATTAGAATATGGATTTTTAATAACTACATGGTTTAGTTTTTTTCTTAAGTTGTGAGTTGTTGTTTTGTTTGTTTTTTTACCTTTATGTGGCAACACATTCCCCCCTTCACTATGGGATAATAAATTATAATTCTATTCTATTCTATTATATTCTAACACAGCTTCTAAATCAAAATGCCGTTACCTTTAGAGGAACACTTTACGTCGTTCAGATGAAAATTGCTCATTTATATGTAAATGTGGGGGCGGCTGTGTGTTAATCCCCTCTTTCAGGCTGGACGTCTCCCTGGACGACGAAAAACTGCCAGAGTGGAAAGAAAACATTCCTATGTTCCACATTAATATTACACATTAGACATGCACATACAGATTTATTGTTATTCATATAATTCTATATTTAAAATATACATATTGAGCAAATACTCATTGTATGGCTCCAATAATAATAAAAGGAGTAAGTAAAAAGTTTCAATATGAATGTATATAATTAAAAGATTAGTGGGAGTGTAGTATTCTTATTACATGTATATTTAAAATAAATGTAATCAAAGTATTGATTAATGTTGTGCAGTAACTGATCATATCTCTGAATGTATTTATTTTTCCAGTTAAGCTCATACAGGACAGATTGGTTTAATTTATTCCAGTCATTTCACTTTGATGGTTCAGGATTACAAAACCTCTGGCAGAAAAAAAACATTAAAACGATTCAGTGCCAAAATGTTGCTTTTCTACCAACTGGTGATATAAACTGAATTTAACTGCATTGTATTGTAACAAGTAAAAAACTGAAATGTGTGAAACTAAATTATAATCCGGGTTCATGACTGGATTATATCGGATGGATTAGATTATGTTTTTCTGTAGATGAATTTAACTTCCTGTGTTATAAAAGACTTTCAGATGATATTTGTAGTGAACTGGCTCAACAGCCAAACAACAGAAAGTTATGTTGCTAAAGAACCTGAATATTCACACGATGCTTTTAACATGTAGGTTGGTGGAAAGTTGAGTGGATGGAAAAAGTGTGAGAGAATTTTGTATGAGCATCAGTTTTTCAGTTTTTAAACTGAAATAATGAAGTGAATTCACTTTTTTATCACAATTAGATTAACTGTAAAATAAAAACAGTAAATGTAGAACAGACAGCTCACATACAGACTATCAGTTGTCTGGGGTTGATTTCCTAAAGGCTGCAAATAAATACCTCGACTTCCACCAAAAACAAAACATGTACTATTGAGTTAGCCCATAGCTAGGAGTTTTCAACCAGTTGAAACGTATCTGATTTTTTAATAGTAAATATTTTTTCTCATTTACAGATTTAGGTGTTGCCACTGCAGCCAGAAGCTCCTGGGTTTTAATCTCATGCAGAGTTGGCATGTTCTCCTGCTGCATGCTCAGGTTCTCTCCAACAGCTGTTAGTCTGTGTGAAACCTTCTGGGCTGGTTCTGCATCCTGACCTGGTCCAGATGAATCGTTCCAGGTCTTTGGACTTTGGTTTGGTGTGATCATGAACATCTGAAGATAGAAGATCTGTGGGAGAAACTCAGAATGATTCATTCACACTGGAGTTGCTAAGCATGGTGAGGTCTAAGGTCATGACCCCTGGGGATCTCAGAGACTTTCCTCCTCTTAACTTTCCAGGCTGCATAGAGAAGTAGCTTTAGCAGCTAAGTGACTCAAATGGAGGTCATTAGCACAATCTTTTCCAGCTTCAGTAACACAAATGGAGCTCATGTAATGACCCTAATGATTTACAATCTTCACTAATGAATAAGTAATGAACTTTGGACAAATGGATTCTTTAAAACCAGCCAAAACATTGTAATTACTGTTCAGACAGTCTTTGTTTCTCATCAGAAGACCTCTAAGGATGACCAGGGTCTGCACAGCCTAATGAGCTGCTGGACCGCCTGGAGGTGAGTTACTGAGGAGATGAATGTTCTCCATTCAGCATCCATTCACTGTTTGACCCACTTCCTTCTGCGTAGGATCAGCAGGGCGGCCAATCACAGAACCAGGCCACAGAACGGTTCCATGATAAAACTAAATGAAAGCGTGAATCACAGGCGGTGACTGAAGGGTCGGGTTCATCGCTCTGAAAAGAGATCAGACCGATGAGTCCGACAGCAGGCCTGCAGCGCATCGACTGTAATTATGAAATTAATGAGATTTAGAATAAGACTAAATTCAGTTCTGATCTCTACTGCTCCACTGAGGAGGAGAGAAGGGCTAAATAAAAACCCAAAACACAAACCATGAGAATAACTGAAAACTTTAACACATTCAGAGCTAATTCAGCGATAACCTGCTGCACTCTGCCATCTTTATTACATCATAAAGTAAAACATGTTGAAAGGTTGTTCCTGTTCTGAGGGGATCATCACATTTAAACAAATCTAAATAAAGGTAGCTAATGCCAAGCAGAGAGACCATGCTGGTCATAATGTTATGCCTTAATGATGGATCTTCAGGATTTATTGAGCAGCTCTTCGCCGTGCCAGCATGCAGTACTGAACTGTGACCACTGGAGGGCGGTAGACTCTAATCTTCAACCAGGCCGAGACTGATAAATGACTCCTGAAATGTTCCAGAGGGAGATGGACTTTATTTTCACCTGAAGCGACAAAACGTGACTGAAGCGAAGCGAAGTGAAGGCGGACTGGGGCTGATGCTGGAGTCTGAACTGGAAATAATGAGACGACTGAGACTGGGAGGAGAGGAGGGACAATAAATCATTCTGTTCGGTTATGTAACCATCCTGTCCTCTACGACACTTTCAATCATCATCTCGATCATTAAACCAGCTTTACACTCAAATTTTGTGTCTGTTACAAACTTTAATATATTTAATAAGTATTCATATAAAGCTCATCTGTGCTTCATATGAAAATGTTTGTTCTCTCCGGTCAGCAGATTCACATGGATTCACAAACACAATCCACAGAACATTTCCTCTTTGCTGCGCAATTACGCACAGCCACTCTGGCACAGATGGTCCGCATTCAGTCCAGAGCGCTCAGATGACCGGCAGAATTTCACCCTAATTACACTGTGTGTGCGTGTGTGTGTGTGTGTGTGTGTGTAGGTATGATCGGCTGCTTTCACGCTCTCCGAGGTGCCTTTTGACGTCACGTGGCAACTTTTGCGAGAGATCCGCGCGCTCGGTGGGTTCGGAGTTTCTGCGTGGTTGCAGCTGCTGGACAACAGACCGTCGGGGACACAAAACGGGATTTATGGGTCGGACTGTTTGGGAATGTGCCCAAGACGCGCCACATGCGTAATAACGCGCAGGATGTCCCCGAAGCTCGCCGAGACGTAGCTGTGTTCCGACTGAAAATAACACTTTCTTCACACCAACGCAGGCACAGCTGTGCGCGTCCATGTCACCGCTGGACGCCTGTCCAGTTCGTCCATGGATAAAAAACAACAGCCGGACTCCAGGATGCTTGTTGTGGGAGCGACTAACGGAACTTTCTCTGCTGACAACATGAGGTCCGCGTTCATGATTGAGGACACAGTCGGCGGCGGGGAGCCCGGCATTTCCACCAACATGATGATCTCTGAAGCTCTGGCGCCTCGGCTGCTGAAAATTGCGCAGGACGCCGCAGAGGCTGCGGCAGCGGCTGCGGCAGCGGCGGCGGCAGCGGCCACTTCTCCGTCCTCCTCCAGTCAGCCGCAGGTCATGGAGACGAACGGGACGCGGTGCGGGGAGCAGATCCTGAGCTACGGCCGCGTGGAGAAGGTTCTGATCGGCGGGGTGCTCACCATGCTCACCCTGTCCACCATCTGCGGGAACCTGTTGGTGGTCATCTCGGTGTGCTTCGTGAAGAAGCTGCGCCAGCCCTCCAACTACCTGATCGTGTCTC
Organism: Poecilia latipinna; assembly: GCF_001443285.1. Lineage (NCBI taxonomy): Eukaryota > Metazoa > Chordata > Actinopteri > Cyprinodontiformes > Poeciliidae > Poecilia > Poecilia latipinna. Next base: position 14,277 of record NW_015114810.1, read on the forward strand.
TGGCGCTGGCCGACCTGTCCGTGGCGCTGGCCGTGATGCCGTTCGTCAGCATCACGGACCTCATCGGCGGCCAGTGGATATTCGGACAGTTTTTTTGCAACGTTTTCATCGCCATGGATGTGATGTGCTGCACCGCGTCCATCATGAGTCTGTGCGTAATCAGCATCGACAGGTAAAAAAAAAAAAAAACTTCTGAAACTAAACCTCAAACCATAAAGTCTAATTTTTACAGGAAACAAAGAGTTGTAGGAGAAACTTTCACATCTTTGATCTGCAGACTTCATCAAACTGAGACTGTCGGATGATTTGTTATCCATTAATCCTTCATTTCCAGTGACTGAGTCATAAAATCAGATCTGTCTCCATCTGAGTTTTAGGATTTAAGGTTTGATCTCAGCTCTCTGGGCTCTCAGACAGATTCTGCTCTACGCCTGCATTTAGATCACTGAACACAGACTTTTATCAGTCCATGTTCTTGTAGTCTTTAGGAGTCACATTTCCCCCTGATGGTGGCTGTTCTGTTCTTTGAGGTCCAGCTGTAACCTGGACCTTCAGTCAGGCGACTTCCTGCAGCATCCGGCTGCTTTTCATTCAGAAAATCTCACAGCTCCCATCTGTGGCTGCATATGGCTCACACAGATTGTGGTTAAGCTCTTTGTTCAAGGGCACCTTGTTGGGGGTGGGGTGAGCGTTGCTCATGAGAGGCAAGTCATTTCTCCAATCAGCTCATTTTCAAGTCTAAACTGTAAACATCTTGTGTTTGTTTCGTCTGCAGGTACCTGGGCATCACCAAACCTCTGACCTATCCCGTCCGGCAGAACGGCTGCTGCATGGCCAAGATGATCCTGTCAGTGTGGCTCCTGTCTGCCTCCATCACCCTGCCCCCGCTCTTCGGCTGGGCGCAGAACGTCAACGACGGCAGAGTCTGCCTCATCAGCCAGGACTTTGGCTACACCGTCTACTCCACGGCCGTGGCCTTCTACATCCCCATGTCGGTCATGCTGATCATGTACTACAGGATCTACAGAGCAGCCAAGCTCAGCGCCGCCAAGCACACAATCACTGGCTTCCCCAGGGACGGGGAGCACCGCACAGGGGCGGCACACAGAGGGGGCCGCGGGGTGCACGAGCCCCGGCAGCCATCGGAGTCTGGGGAGACGGGGAGCGTCGAGGCAACGGAGACGGAGCAATGTGATGAGGAGGCGGAGGAGGAGAGCCTGGACTGCGTGGCGGCGGCACTGAAGCTGCAGCGGGAGGTGGAGGAGGAGTGCAGTAGCCGCGTGTCCCGCCTGCTGAAGAGTGGCGAGCACCACCAGCGGAGGAAGCGGAAGAACCAGTCCATCTTCAAGCGGGAGCAGAAGGCGGCGGCCACCCTGGGCATCGTGGTGGGCGCCTTCACCTTCTGCTGGCTGCCGTTCTTCCTGGTGTCCACGGCGCGGCCCTTCATCTGCGGCGTGGAGTGCAGCTGCGTGCCGCTGTGGCTGGAGAGGACGCTGCTGTGGCTCGGCTACGCCAACTCACTCATCAACCCCTTCATCTACGCCTTCTTCAACCGCGACCTGCGGACCACCTACAGCAACCTGCTGCGCTGCCGCTACCGGAACATCAACCGGAAGCTGTCGGCAGCCGGCATGCACGAGGCTCTGAAGCTGGTGGAGAAGCCAGACACAGACGCCTGAAGAGGCAACGCAGCCAGTCAGGAGAGCCGCTGTGAAACATCCAGAGGGCGGGACTAACCTCCCTGCTGCCAGACTGATTATCTCCTCCTTATGTATGAAGGTTAAGGCCAGAGGGGAGGCTGGTGTTGGACAGGCTGATCAGGGATGTCTGGCTCTACGGTGGACTGGGTTTAGCGGACAGTAGCTGACCGAGCTGCATGCTGGTTTTCACGCCTCTGTTTGGACGGATGGATCCACCAGCTCACGTCTTGCTGCCTTTCGTTTTCAGTTGGAGCCTCGGAGAACCAAACAGGAGCTGCAGCCGTCTGCTAGTTGGTTCTCCACCAGCTGCTCTTCAGCACACACACCTGCACAAACAACGACTAACGTGTAAAAATGTAAATAATCTACAGATTAACGTTCTGGAGAGTCTAGCTGCTTTTCGTCACCGTGCTTATTGCTTGTTCCAGAATAGTTAGCAGAAAGCTTCTGTGTATCTGATCCATGATGTTTGTGGCTCTCTTCTGAACAGAACTTATTTATTGTGAGATGTTAGCACAGCCTGTAGGGGAGAGGAATGTGATGCTGTAGACACTGGATTGAACGTCCTGTGCCTTTTCCTGCTCTGTCCTTCAGGTTTTGGTTGCAGGGAACAACAGCCTCATGTTGAAACCTGCACTTTGTGCTTCATTTACTCAGATCTGCACTGGAAGGGAAGAAGAAACTGATTTAAACTCATGTATTTATAGTTGTGGCCACTGAGCACTGACGCACATTTATTACTATTCTGTGTTTCCTTCAAAGCAGAAGGACTGTCAGGAATTACAACTCAGTGTTGTTGGTTTATTACTCCTACAAAAGCTCTGAGAAAAACTGAGAAACTAAATAATTACTTATGAGAAATGATCATCAATAAAACATGTAAAATGTCCTTGTAGCTCCAGAGCTGTACTTTACAGCAGACACACCATTTGATTTGAAATGGGTCACCGAAATTTGGGCTCCAAATTCATGAGCTGCTTCCTTCAAATGCCGCATTAAAAGATCGATTGACTCACAGCTGTAAGAAGAGGATTGTCTGGATTTCTGGATTTTTCGTTTTGTCCCCGGATGTGAAGGGTTTAGTTTGTCCTTCGTGGTCCATCCTATCCCAAGATGCACTGCGGCCAGAGAGTTTTGTTCTTGTAACAACGGCAGATGAAATGGGAGGAAAACTGCTTTAAATCTAAAAATCTAAATGTTCCAGAACAAAAATCAGAAGCTTGAAGTGGTTGCTGTCATCTGCGTAGGCATGTTTTAATACAAAATTACTAAAATATTTATTTATAAGTGTAATACATTAAAAGGGTAACAGTAATCATTACCAGTTTGTGTTTAGTTGCTAGGCAACAAGGCATACGCAGAGGTCAGGTTGGACCATCCAGTTTTACTCGCTCTCTTCCGGCCGTTACGGCCGATGAAGAACCGGTTAAAGTCGACCGTTTAGGATGCAGCCTCTGAACTTGGAGCTTTAACTGAATCAGTTATCATCTTAAAAACTGATTGTTTTCACTCAAAGTCTAAGTTTTTCCCACAGAAAGTTCTGAGATGATGAAACAGAATCGTTTTGTATCTAACCTCCATGACCACAGTTTAATCTCCACATGTACAGTTCATAAATCTACTGTTGGATATTTTTGTCTTCGGTCACCCAGTGTGTTTCCTGCTGGTATCAGGCTGACAGAGTTCTGTCCTTAATGAGCCCAGAGAACAGAGTCCGGAGCCAAACTCCAGTTTATTGATCTCTGATGTTTTCTTTCCAAACTGGAAGTGATTTTTTAAGCAGCCTGATTTCCACCATAAAACATGACAGACTCTGAAGTTCACAGGCTGGACCAGCAGCCGGTTCAGTCGCTCTTGCTTCGAGAATCATTCAGATATCATCACACGGTTTCGTTTCTTTGAGGCAACAAACAGAGTGATGCAGAGTGTGTTGCCATGGCAACCAGTTACAGATGTCCCCGGTTCTAGTTCTTGCTCAGCGGGTTTGATAATGGCCGCCCTGTTGACCCGCTCTGGTTTAAACTTTTTACATCACAGTTTGAAATGAGTCAGTTCAGGACCAAAAGCCTAAAAGACAAACAGGAAGAGCTTAACTGGACTTCCTGTACTCGCCAAAATAAGAGTCTTTCTCTGTCACAGGTTGGATGATAATCATGAAAGAAGAAAGGTAAAATATGTTTGATGTTTGGGCCGCAGCATCAGAATCATTGTCTCTTTCTGTAACAGTGGCTGGATTCTTTTGTGGGTGTGTTTTTAATTAAAAGTGCCAGAAAAATGATTCATAACCTGTGAAATATTCAAAGAGCTCCCAAATGGAAAAAACAAGATGCAACAATAATGAAATCACATGAATATGAAACAAGCGCTGCATGTTTTATATATCAGGCTGAGGTTAAAAGAACTAATATTTCATCTTTTAAAGATGCTGAAAACAAAACGGGGATGAGTTTCACCAAAATAACACAAAACATCTTTAACCTTTCAACTGTTAATTTCATCCAAACTGAACAACAATCAGGTCCAACCAAAACTAAAGTAACTGACAGAACCATAGAAGCTCAGTGGATCAGGACACTAACCTCTTGGACAACTTTCCTCCCAGAAATGAAAGTTTTTGGTCCATTCAGCAGGATGTAAAACCTGATATAACAATATTGTCCTGTAAGTTGATCAGGGTGGATTATTGAGTTTAAAAACCAAGAATCTGGTGCTTTAATTTAATAAAAAGAATATGTATCCACTATATTGGATGTGAAGAAAGAGAAGCTGCTGTGTGTTTATGACAGTCTGAGTTTAATTCAGGTGTGTGCTGGGGTTGTGTTTGAACTGGAGCAGCGTAAATTGCATTTATGTTTTATTTATAGAATAGAGTTGTTCTTTTGTGTAAAACAATGGATTCTCCCCCCTGCTGCTTAAATTCCTCCTCATTACGGCTCATTCTGCAGCAGCAGACGGAGCAAAGCAGGCTGGGAAAACCGTTCTGCTGAGGAAGAGGATCTCTCCTGCTGACGCCTTTAACTCGTTCTTTAATCATTAATTAAAGCTGCTCTGTGCAGGAAATGAAAAATATACAAAATCCATGAAGCTGCCGGGTTTTAATCTGTAAGTGGGACAGAATCAGATGATGGAGCAGAAATCCTCCTCTGATTCAGACGTTCAGTGAAGATGTTTCAGTCTGAGTCCATTTGGTTGTGCAGGAACCAGAGCTGCAGACTCTGCAGCGGTTCTGCTGGGTTTTGGTCAGGAAATGTTCCCGGACTGGTGCAGTCATGCATCAGAACCTGAGCTGCCCTCGCTCTGGGCGCAGAGCCACAGTGGCTGAGGTCCATGTTCTGCCACAGCAGATATGGAGACCGGAGTCCAGCAGACACACACAGGAACACACACTCAGCAGTCTGTGCTGTGACGTGGTGGAGACGCATCAGGCCCCGTCTCCAAACCTGGACCTCATATAATCAGTGAAGTTAAACTTTGAGTTGTTCATCTTTGGTTCTTCTGTTCCCGTCGTCGACCCAAACCATCTCAGCCTTAAAAACAAAGCTGACTTCACTGTTGTAACTTTGAACAGGAGGGAGAAAAGAAACGAGGTTTTTCTGTGCTTAAATATTTCTATCGTAATGTTAACTTTGATTTGTTTTCATTAGAGTCACGGTTCTTCAAAAAGATGACTGATCAATTTATTTAGTTTTAAGGTTTCAAATGTCCACCTGAAAAATGTGAATCGACAAAAACAGTTAAACGAGATGTCAGCTGATAATTAACGTTATTAAAATGTGTAGATTTAGGAATGAAAACTGCAGCAAAGGTAGAGTAATAAATGTGATGTTTGTAGAGAATCAACAGGGCATAAGGTCAGAGGTGAGCCTTAATTAACTAGATGTGACTAGTGTGTGATGTGTGTTTGTGCCAATAGATCCTTCACTCAGTCAGTTTAATGGATATTTGTTGGATTTGTTCCATTTGTTTTTTCTTCACATGCAGCTCTTTGCATCCTAAACAAGCCGTTCTGTATCTGTGATGTTTTTCATGCTGTTGTTTGTGTCTTATATGAAAAATGGTCACATGTCATCACCTCTGCAGAGAAGCAGATCAGAACATGAACACATTTCCTCCCCTGTGACATCAGCTGCTTCCATGACCCATAAAATGAAACACGTGGAAGTTTAATTGGGTTTATCTGGGTCAGACACGTCTTCATTGTTTTACAGAATCATTCTTTGTGTCTTTCTTAGATTTATAATAATCTTACTGCAGGTTTTCTCAGATCCTAACAGGGTTCAGAATCTGTCCTTAATCATTTTCACCTTAACCAGAAGTTTTACTGCCATCATTGAGCTGCTGGGGTTTTTCTGTTTGAGTCTTTTTGGCAGAACTGATTGGATGTACTGGACCTGGTTGGAACTTCAGAACCTTGTCCCTGAAGGTTGAGCTCGGGGCTTTGGGATGACCAATGCAGAATGTTAATGTTAATGATTATTTTATCCATTTCCAAACATTTTAAATGTGTTTGGGATGATTGTCCTGCTGGTGCATCAAACTGGGTCCAAGTGTCAACAGTCCAGCTTTTCATCTGAGATTAAATCTGAGATTTTTGCTGTAGTTCTTCATTTTTTTATCCATTTTGTCAATCTGACATACCTTCTGGCATTGTGGCAAAAAATAATAAAACTGCTAAATTTAGCCCAGTATGAAGATGTCTGGATGGAAGAAGGTCTTCTTTGTTGGTCGACACCTTCTAGTTCGTAGTAACATCAGACGGTCTCCACTGGATTCAAAGATCTGGTTGGTTCTGGTTGGTTCTGAACATCTGGACCAGTTTCCTTTAACATTTAGCATATTGGGTTTTCCTATCAGTTTGGTAAAGAGGATTTTCTTCCTACATTAAAAGTTTGAAATCCTGGTCTTGGAATCTGTGGACGGTTCTGAAGGATTCCCAACATGCACCAACATTCCCTGAACTTCCCGTTTGCTCAGCTCAGTGATGCTGAAGGAGTCAGAACGGTCTCAGTCCGGATCGTTAGCTGCTGGTCTCCACTGATCCAGACGCTGCATGAAGGCTCCATCCTGGAGAAAGAACGGATTAATAGTCTCATGATTAAAAACATTCATGTCCGTAATGAGTCGTGGAAATCTTCTGACTGGATCTGTATCAACACCGAACATTTCATGACAATAAAATATTTTCAGAATGTCTACAGAGTTTCATTTTTTATAGAAATGATGATGTACGTCTGTTAGCCTGTAAGCTGAGCTGCAGCGTCGTCCTGCTGTCCACACAGAGAGTCTGATGGACATGATGATCACAGAATCAGAGCTGCTGCTTTATGCAGAGAGGTAGTTATTAATATCAAAATCCTTCTCTACATGCAGGGCATGAACTTTCTAAATGTGTTTCTTAAAGATGAAAGTTAGCTTTGCTTGCCTCTCTGTAAATAGAAACGATGCAACCTTCACCTGAACTGAACCAGGCTGTGCCAAAAATAAAAGCCTTTTAGTGAAGCAGCGCCGTGAACAAACAGCTGAAGTTCTGCAGGTCACTTCCTGTTTCCTGCGTTCTCCACATCGTCTGACGTTAGCAAGAATGCAAAGGATCAAGGTCACTACTTGGCTAAAAACCTTGAATCACAAACATGAAAGAATTAATTTAATACTTCAAACAGAGAGAGGTGCTTTGATTCCTCGTCACAGTAACAGAAACGCAGCGCTCCAATTATACGGCTCTAAATGTGCTTTCATGTGGAGGAAGTGAATGGCCTGGAACCATGACACCGTTTCAAACATTCATCTCCAGGGAAGCAGCGAACAAGAACAACACGGCCGTATCTGTTTGATTTGCTAATTTTCTTTTCACTTTTTGTCAGAACATCAAACACCAAACATTAACAGCAGCAGCTAATCTGAGACTTTACAGCTTTTAAAACATCATTTTTCTGAAGGATCAGTCTGATGTTCACACCAGGAAATGTTTGGTTCCGACTTTATTCTTTCTGGTTTGATTTCACATTCTGCTTTTTTACAACTATAATTTGTATATAAAGCCGTGCAGGTGACCATCAAGGCTCCAACTGGACGAAAATGAAATTATTTTTTATTTAATTGAGATAAATCACAAAGCTTCTGACCATTTGGTGTGTTTGTAGTTATTTCTGTTAAAACTCAGGACAGACAAAGTTTGTAGGAGTGAACAAAATAATATTTAAAATGACAAACAGAAACAACAGAAACACAAAGTAAAAGTTGTGCGCATATGTCCTAGTCAAAGTACAAAAAAGTACAAATTGACAGCAAATCAAAACATTTTTTTCAAGAGGGAATCTGAAATCAAAGTATTTAATCTGATGCTGATTATGACCTGGAATCAATATAATCAATATTTTGGATCTGAAACATTTAATAATGTGATTTTAGATGTTTTTGCTCCATTTTTATATCTGACCTTTATATCTGCTATAAAATGTGCTTATGGGTTTTTATGGAGATTTTTCAGTGATAAAACAGACTTTATTTTCATTTCTAAGCAGATTTACACAGAAAACATAAGCTGCTTCCACAGCTACTGCTCTGTTTTACGGCTGATGACGATCTGAGATGAAATCCTGTGGTGTCGTAACATCATGTTGTTTAAAACAGACTCTGAGCTGATCTCATTTGATTTATTGTCCAATCTGGCACAAGCTGTCTCTGCTCCCGTCACTCAGACGCATCTGTCACCGAGGCTGAATGATGGAGACCCTGGTGCCTGAGACGCTTCAGAGGAAAACAGGTTTATCTGTGAAGTACGGGCTCCTGTGAAGGAAAAACTCCAAAGCAGTAAATATAAAGTTAGATTAAGGGAAAAAAAATCAAACCAGACTTCATATGGAAATCTGATCATGTCTGAGACAAAGGCATGCAGGGAATGCTGATGGACTCATGACTTAAAGGAAGAAATGAGGTGAGACCCGAAGGAGCCAAAATAAACGACATTAGAAAGCAGCAGAATAATCAGAGCAGCAGAAACTTTATGAACAGTTCAGTGAACAGCAAGCAGAGGAAGAAATGATGAAGTAAACTTCTCTGTAGTGACACCTCTGATTAAAACTCAGCTATCTGATGAGGTTTTCTGAAAATGCTGTTGTCACGGTGACAGATGTAAAGATGAAAACACGAGGATCTGTCCAGGATGAACCCCACCTGTCAGCCGATGACCCCTGGAGAGGAAGACCAGCTTCTCCGGATGGAAAACAGAAACCTGAACGGCACCGACTCCCATCATATTTCTAATAATTATCTGTCATGTAGAATATAGATTATGACCCGAAATCTGTGGCAAAAAGTCCAAACTTTAGATTTTAATCGTAAAATAAGACTCTGTGCTGCTCAGGTCTGTAAAGTTTTTCCTTTTCCTGCTAACAGGATCACACAGCGAGTCGCATTACGAGTCGCGTCACGTGTTCGGTGCTGCATGTCCGGTGCTCCTTCAGCCAGGGGCCTTCACTAACAACCTGCCTCTGTGTGGGGAGCATGGTGGCTCTGCTGGGCCTCTGCAGGCCAGGACGCCTGCCCTTTGCTGCTAAATGTCACACACAGGCACACTATCCAAATCATGAGTCATGGTTCGCATAAATAAAGGTTTATGCATTTATGTTCCACGATCTGTAGTCATTATTAATGTATAAAACCCAGAATTTACATCTCTGACTGCAGTCTTAGAAAATGAAGGAGGAAATTCCTTCTAAATGCAGTCGATTCATGATTGATGAGCTCTGAGAATTAAAACCCAGATCAATACTGAACAAAAATATATTAATGATCCCAGTTTTGAGAGACGTTGGTGCAGCCAGGATGAGTCTGTTGTAGCCCAAACCTTCAGAGGACAAACATCAGTGGTTCCATCAGTTATTTTTCTGTTGCTTTGTGCTGTTTGACGCTGTAAAAGCAGCGATTCTGATGGTTAGTTAGTAACAAGATGTAAATATGAAGGATCAGCAGGTTTCATGTTATTAGAGCAGAATATTTCCAAAACCTCAGAGGAACAAACTACATAAATAAAAGTTTTATTTAGTGTATCAATAGATCAAATCCATAACTAGATGCTTAACTTCCTAATAATTAAATCTATAACTCTGCTATGTTTAAACTAAATAAGTAGATCATTAACATTAAATATGATGTTTACTTCTAAACTACTAACAGATCATGCAACATCAAAGTGAAACCATGTTGACCAAAGCAACAATTAAATTAAAATAAAATCTAAATCAGACTAATTTTCCTGAAAGTTGGATTCTTGTGTTTCCTCCTCATTGTGGAGACATTAGCTGAGTATTTGCTGCAGGATCTGAAACCCAGTAAAGTCGGGTAAAAAGTCACTTTGTGACTAATGAGTGGCTCGGTTGTTGTGGAAAACGTTTAATCTCTGCAGAGTTCAAACAGCAGCCCTCTGCATACTGAGAGGTTTGACTCAACACCTGCTGCACAAAAAGCCCAGAGCCTGCAGAGCGGAGAGGAAAACACTGAGGCTGGTGCTCCGGCTGACACGCTGCAGGTCTTCAGGGTTCAGTCGTGACCGGGAGGTCGTGGTTCATGTAATCTTGAACTATGTCCACTTTTTTAAGGTACTGAAGCATAATAAATGAATCCAAATTGATTCATTTACAGAGAAGTTTTGTTGCTTAAATCAAGACAGACTGAGAAACCAGATTCAGTCTGTTTCTCTGCGCTGCCAACAATGCTGAAGTTGCTCCATCCTGGCAGCAGGTGTGTTGCTGCACACAGTGAGGCGAAGCCTGAACAGAAACCTTTAGCTTTACAGGAGAAAACACATTTCTGTCTGGGAAGGAGTCAAACTGCAGGAGGGACCAGGACGGACAGCCGAGTTCATTCCTCTGAAGAAAACGTGTGGATGTGTGAGGAGGAAGGATCCTGATGGGATCCGCTTCCTCCTGGATCTGCTGCCGTTAACAGAGAGGTTAAAAATGTTCAGGAACAGTTTGGTGAAGATCTGTAAATTATCCAGCATGATGGACGACATCATGAGGAATGAGGTTAGAAAATGTCTCATGTTAGAAGAATCCTCTCTAATCAAAACGCAGATGGAAGAAACTCAGAGAACAGAAAGTTTGGTCTGATTGTGAACAGAAGAAAGTGTAAGAGAAAGATTAAAAACAAAAGATCACTGACAGTAAATGTCAGCGTGTTGCTTTGACCGATTTGTTCTTCATGCTCTGAAACATGGAGCCTCTTCAGGCAGAACGGACGGCTGGAGGAAAACCGCAACACCTGAGCTGCTGGAAATGAGAAGATAACTTTGTGTTTTTATGCTTCGTTTCTCCGACAAAATTCTGCTTTGTGGAAAACAAAAAGTGTGAAGTCTGAAGTCAAAGAGTGGTGGAGCTCCATGCCGGGTGAGATGGAGATGAGGAGGAGTGAGAAAGAGCGAAGGGGGCGAGACGAAGAGTGAGGAAGAAGTGGCAGAACGAACGAGTGGGAGGAGAGAGAGGAGCAGGAGGAGGACGAGAAGATGAGGATGGAAAGTAAAGAAGAGAGAAGCGAAGCTGTGGAGGACGAGGAGAGAGCAAAGGTCAAATCCAGATACACTGAATCATTGGCTTTAGAGCTGCTGCCGTCACGCGACCAGCCGCGTCGATACGGTGAGTCACAGACGGACAGGAGTGGGAGGCGGCGGCGGCAGCATGGTGCTGAGTTCAGCTGGAGCGCCAAAACATGGAGGACGTCCTGCAGAGTCTGAGGCAGCGAAGAAGACGACCAGGAAAGAGACGATTCACAGCCTGGAGTCAGAAACAGAAATGATTTAATGACCTGCTGGTGGTGATGGAGACATCAGAGCCTCTCTCTGGTCAGCCATCATGGATTGATTGATTATTTTTACCAAACACAAACACTGTTTCCCCAGTCAGGGATGCTGGAGTCACTGGAGGTTGAATGTAAAGTTAGGAACATTAAAATGTAGACATTTAATTTGTTCATAAACGTCTCTACAGAAGGAGAAAATCATGAACATCTTTATTATTTCTGAGGTTTCCCTGTGGATAATAATAAAACATGATTCATTTTCCATGCTCATAAACCTCATTAACATATTTAGTTTGGAAAATAACAGGTCAAATCTTTACGTTCAACAGGAAATCATTTCAACTGCAGATCCTTAGAAACACTTGGATGATTTTCTAATCATTCATTCAGTGTCTCTGCACAGATGTTGGTGTTTGTGTCATTCAGATTTAATCTGTTTTCTTTCACAAACCAACAATCCGATCCGTCTCCTCTCCACTCCGTCGGTTTCCTGGTTTCTCTTGTGATTTCCTTCCAGTCGTGTCTTTCAGCCTGATTCCTTTCATAAGATCTCTCTCCACATTGTGCTTCTCCATCTTTGTGTTGCTGCTTCCTTCACTTATTCTTCCTCATCCTTCAGCGTCGTCTTCGTTTCTCCATCTGGCACAATCGGTTCTGTTCGTTCCTCATTTAAATCCTTCCCTTTGTTTCATTGTCTCCATCTTTCATTCATGAGTTTGCCAGATTCCAGTCGCGCTTCGCTGCATATTTTTTTGTCTGCGACTCATTTCCTCCGTCATCATAACTGGAGTCATGAAGAGGAAAAATACTTTACATTTTCTGTGAATGAGCAAATCCTTCCACCCTGTTAAAACAGGATGTAGCTTTTCCTTCATACATTCTCATGCAGCTTTTCCCTAAATAAACAGAGAATTTGCTGAAGTTTGAGGAAATAAAACTGTTTATGAAGCAGCAGAAACTTCAACATCTCCAATTAAGAAAGGAAACTTGTTTTCTGTGGCTGTTTGTTGGTTTGTGACGAAGTGAAGGAGCAGAAACACGAAGCTGGAAGGACAAACGGATAAAACATGCTGCCCTGCTCCAAAAGCACCTTCCATGGTTTATTATGTCTCAACCTGAAGAGCAAATCTGAACACTTTCATAAATAATTCATAATAATATTTTAGCTGTTCAGGTTTGGGTTGTCATCTTTTTAATCTTTTCTGCGTTTCCTCTACAAATCTGTGCAAAACTTTATTGAAATTCTGATAAACTCAGAAAAAAACACAATGTCCCAGTTTCTCTGTTTCCATTAAATAAGAAACAATTTAATAATGAATAATTTTGTTCACATGGTGAGACAGTAAAATCTTCCTACCACTTCCTGTCGTCTTCGTAGTTTCTGCCAGTAGAAACATTCAGTTGTTCATCATATGACTCACATGATGTAAAAAAACGTGTTTTTCAAAAATTACACCGATTCTGACAAACCTCCTCCTGCTGGTGCCAAAATATTTGATCAAAAAATGTGTTTCAGAAATCGGCCTGTTTCCATTAAGCTAATTCATTTTCATGATTTAATTTGTGAAGTTTTATGGCTAAAGGAAATGCTCTACTGACGTCTTTCACCTTTTAATAATCTTAATTTTGAGTCGTAGTTTATGTCCAGATTTCTCACATCAACAGAGAAAACTGGGATAAAAAGCAACATGAGCGTCCCGACTGCAGACGCTTTGGAGACTATCGGATCTGATTCAGCTCAACATGAGGAACTGGTGAAAATCTGAGTTTTTCTGTAAAAAAAGTCAGACTTGGTCACATTGACCTGCTGTGTGAACGCAGCTGAAGTTGGCTGGAAAGACGACCAACAGAACCTCTCCAGGTGGTTCCAGGTGGTTCCGGTACCAGTGAGTCCTAAACATTTATCTGAACTGAACAGATAAGAACTTTAAGCTCCCTCTGTGTTCTGCCCTGGGCCCAAAGAGACGGTCCATCTGCCTCTGGCCACAGAAACCGGCTCCGTTTTAGCACCAGCTCTGAGCTGAAATGGAAAAAGAAAATCTTTCTGTCAGGAGCTGCTGGTCTAAAATATCCCGCCGGGCCGGACTCAGAACATAACGAGCTCACAGCCTCGATTCTTCCAGGGTTTTTTTTACATACCAACCAGAATGGATTTCCTGGTGTGTCGGTGAGGGGGCGCATTCCTCACATTTACTAAAATAAAATCGGGCCACTCAGTTTCCAGTTTGTTCAGCGTGAAATTTCACCCAGGATGGGAACCAAGTCCAGTTCAGGCTGAGGTCCTGAGGTCAGGCTGAGGTCCTGAGGTCAGGCTGAGGTCCTGAGGTCAGGGTCTCGGTCCTGAGGTCAGGCTGAGGTCCAGAGGTCAGGCTGAGGTCCTGAGGTCAGGCTGAGGTCAGTCTCTTGGTCCAGAGGTCAGGCTGAGGTCCTGAGGTCAGACTGAGGTCCAGAGGTCAGACTGAGGTCCTGAGGTCAGGCTGAGGTCCTGAGGTCAGTCTCTTGGTCCAGAGGTCAGGCTGAGGTCCTGAGGTCAGGGTTAATGAGTCCAGAGCAGAGAGGACTCTGTTCAGGATGACCTCTCCATCTGACCCTCGGCTTCATGAAAAGAGTTCAGATAAAAGGTGAAGTGATCAGGAATCAAAATGTTCTTTCATAATGATTATAAATGATCTTCATTTAGAAAATTACCTTCATTTGAGGAAAGAGGTAAAAGTTTTTCTCTCCCTTTTTTAGCTCCATCTAAAAAGCTGAAACTGGATGATTCTTAGTAAATTAATGAATTTGCAGGTGAAACATGGAGTCCAGAAGCTCCGCTGTGTTTCCTGTACAGTCTGCTACGGATGTTTGTGATTCTACTGAACATGGACTTCCTGCTCCGTTTTCAGCGTCTCTCACTCCAACTCGTCCGGCTGTGAAATGTCTGAGATGATGATGTGGATCCGGTTGGAAGAACGGAGCAGAGAGAGGAAACCCACTTCCAGCTCATGAATAATCTTTGAACTTTTCTCTGAAGGATTCGTCTGATTAACAGAAAGTCTGACCTCAGCTGGACTTCCTGTCCCTTCCACAATAAAATCTGACCCCTTCATGAAGCCGTTTCCTCCGCAGCTCCTTCTGATGGCAGAAACGTTCAGAGTCTGGAGAAGTGTCACGTTGTGAAAAACGCTTCATCTGTTGCCTCTCAGGCTTTCCAGATCTCCAGAAATCCCTGTGAGAACAGGAGCGAAACGTGACGCGGGAGGAGAACACGACGTGAAAATGTAAATGTTTTTACCTCCATATAAAACCACAAGATGTTTGTGAACAGAGACTTTTATTAGAGGTTAGCATGTTCCAGATCGCAGATCAGAGCTAAATGTGGAGACGTTCCTCTGCTTCTCTCTGCAGAGTCACTTCCAACTTATCTGCTGCATCATTTATTGAGCTTTCTGCTAAAAGACTTTGTTCATGAAAAAGAAATGAAGCCCAGAGTGTGAGGAGTGTTGCACACTAACCTTTAGCTGACTGGAAAATTGATTTTTATTCTTCCTTCCAAGAGGAAGATGTTGTTCAGGATCTGGATCTGAACCACCAGCAGATCCACTGGATTACATTTACAGTTAATTTTAAAAAGTTTATATGTAAAAGACAGTTTGTGAAACAAAGTTTTTGTTTTCTTATGATTTGTTAGATTATTAAGCAAAATGAACTGATGCAGAAAGTTTGGCATCAGTCATATATTTATTGACTGATTATCTTTGAGGTGCTGCTGTCAAATTACTGTTTTTATCAGAAACTGCAGGAAACTGAAGTTCTTCCCTCTGAATATTTCTTCTGATTTTTCCAGAAATGTTGAAGAAGAAAAGCTGGAAGCTTCCAGAATCCTGGAGACGACGGTGAAACTTCCTGATCCAGTCTTTCCCCCAGAGGAGAGGAGATCCTTCAGTCTGTTGGTTTACAGACCTGAAATTATATCATAAAACCTCCAAACATCTAAAGGCTGCAGGAAAACCTGACACAATGCTACTGTAAATGATGCTGAATGATGAACTTCTACCTCCTGAAACCTGAAGCCGTTCAGTTTAAATAAAAAGATGCTCAGCAGCAGGAAAACCAAAAATATGCTAAAAACATGAAATATTCCTGAGCCGGCTGGGGACAGAGTGCTGAGGAGCCAGAATATCTGCAGAATCATCACCAGATGAAATGCAGCTGCAGGCGACGACTCGGTGAGAAGAAGGAGAAATAATCCCAACATTTATGTCAAACTTGAGGCCTGAGGGCCAAATCCGGCCCGCCACGGGTTTTTATGAGGCCCTCTAGAATCTACAGGGAAACACAAAATAATATTTCATCAGTTTTATCTGTACTCTGTCAAATTACATCAATGTGATGATGCATTTATATTGTTTGTGACAAATGTTTAATATTTCCTACAGAATGAGAGCTTTACAAACCCTGGAGGTTTGATCTGCTGCAGGTCGTTTTTCCATCATGACATTAAAAACGACCTGAGCGGAGACTCGCCGTGTCTTCATGTCTGGATGCAGAACCAGAGTCTGGGGACTTTCTGTCCTTCATGATTATTCTGTTTGTCTCTCTGAAATCTGGGTCATGTTGGGTAACTGTGACTCCAGCCTGTTAATGATCCTCTCTGCCCTTTTCCAGAATATTCTGGACTCCTCCTGTTTTTGAATTTTCCCACAATTAATTTTTTTCTGCATCCACCTGAATCATTTGGTTTTCTCGCTTCATTTCCTCAAACAGAAATAAAATGTTTCTTTGTGAGTATAAATGTGTTGAGTTCAAGTATATTTTGTTCTCCGTGCCTTACAGTCAAGCTGCTCTGTAATATTCTCCACTTTCAGCCGAACTGATCCGCTGCAGAATTAATCATAATATTTGAAACCGATGCTTTGTGCAAAGAGCTCTCCACACGTTTCCTCACTAGGTGCTGATATTAGAGTCTGTCATCCAGAGTGACAGGAACAGCAGCTGCAGTGAGTCAAAGGCGGATGGAAATACTTTTCTTGTTTCTTTCCCTCCTAGTGATTCTGTGTTGCTGCTTCTGCAGACAGTCAGAAACTTCCTCTGATGACGGCGGATAATGGACGCCTCATGGTGCCTAATCATTTCATTTCTGCCATCCTGAAGCTGCAGCGCTGAGGGAACATAATACACCTGCAGGATAGATTGTCATGATGTTTTGGGTTCATGAAAGCATTTTGAACCTGTGTGAAGAAAAATGAATGCAAACAGTGAAAAGATTTAAAGGAAGCAATCAGAGCTGATCTTTTCAACAGCTGTGCAATTATTACAAAAACAGCAGGGCAGAAAAACTGACAATAAAAATGTTTTAATGTGGTAAACATTTGGGATCATGGGGTCAGAGTTCAAACAGAGAGCTGAATCTGTTTGAACAGATTCTGATGTAAATCTGAAATGTTTTTCATCCAAACTGTTTTTACCCGAGCAGAAAAGAGGCAGAGTTCCCTCTGCAGCCGGTTCTGATCCAGTTCAGTCAGAATATTCCTGATGATTCGTGATAAACGGCAACATGGATGCAGAGACTCAGCGAAGCTGTGAAGAGGATAATGATCGTCTTCAGAGCGTAAACTGTTTTTGAACCACTGTAACGGTTTTCAGTCGATCCGTTTCTCGCCTGCTCTCCGTTAGTTGACACCATGTTGAGTTTTCAGGGCTGGAATTGATTTTACTTTTTGAAATATTATAACTCAGCAGCATCAGAAATGATCAACCAGGAGTTTAAACAGCAGAGAAGAAACTCTGGAGTTTAAAGAAATCAGTGTGGAGAGATGAAGGCATGAAGACTGGAGGTCATGACTGATGTACAGGCTTAAGAATGAACTGGAGCCAGAAACGGTTAAAAAACGTTTTAATGACAGAAACTAGAATGTGCAGGATGGATGGTAACATCTTCTGTTTTCTGGACAAACTGTTAAAAAGACGGGAAGGCAAACGATTGGCCAAAAAGCAGGAACTCATGTATAAACAGGAAGTGGAAGATTACCAGTCAGAGGTGACTTCCTTGGAAGTCATCTTCAGAGACTCTGATTTAACAGACTTGAATCCTCAGACATGTAGCTGTTGAGGACTGAAACATCTCCTATTACTGGGGATTGTTGCACCAGCAGGACGGAACAGAAACTATAAACTGGAAATCATAAATTATGACATCGCAGAGGGAAGAAGCTGCAGCAGATCAAACATTTTCTCTCTTCCTGTTGTATTTCATAACAAACCTTCAGCCTTATTGCATCTCCAGCTAACTGCACCCAGCAGACCCATTGGTATAGTTGGAGATGCTGTTGGGCTCAGAGATTATAGAGTCTATATATTGTCAAAACAAAAACACGTTTAAATGCTTCAAATGCCTTTCAGATGTTTGTCTTGAGTTTTGGAAATATCTGGATAAAAAGCTTTAATCTGAGTGACAGGAATGTTCTTCATCTGGTGGATCAATCCTGTAATGAGGCTCCAAGAGCTGCATGAAAGAAAACATGATAATGTGGTCATAATGAGCTGCCTCTCCTCCCTAATGAAGAAGATTCTTGCAGACGCTGTCAGCCAGCAGAAACTCAGGTAATCACTCATGAATTGTTTTGATGGTATTTAAGGGGCTGTTGGCATGTAAATTAGAGCGCCGTAGACTCAGCAGCGTAATGTTGTCTCATTTCATCTTCATTCAACCGCTGATGTTAACCTGGATGTGAGGCTTCAGCTGATTTATTAGAGGAAAAAGACTTTTTTTTTGCATTTGTCTGAAAACTGGATGTTTCTGATCATCCCTGACAGACGGAGCCGTGGCGTTTTTAAAGTTGACTTTTAGTTTCAGAAAAGTTAAAAAAATAATTTCTCACAGAGATGCAGGTGAGATCAGAACTGTTTCAGTTGTGAAGGAGAAGCAGGCTGATCAAAACATCCAGCAGAAGATCAGATCTATGAAGTCAGAGTGAAGATCTTTGTGACGTTTGGTTCCCTGTCAGCTGATCTGAGATCAGCAGCAGCTCTGCTGACTGGTGAGCAAAATGTTTACATCCAGATTTCTGATCCAAACCTGCCGATATGGAAATGAGCTCCTGTAAAACTGCTACAGACGACTCAGTGCGATCCTTATGGTGTGAAATAAAAAGCGCTGAAGATCTGTTCCTCTGGCCGTTTGTGCATCAGATCGTCTGGTTGAACGATGACAGCGCAGCTCCAACCTCTTCTGCTTCAGTCTGAACTCATCCCTGCTGTCTGTTCATAAGATGCATCAGGTTGTTTCATTTGGAAAATGTGCCTGAATCTTTTAGGTTTAAATGACAGATTGCTCCGTTTTTGTTGCACAACCAGAAAGTCAGAAACAAAAAAGTTCACATTTTCTAAACATGTATTTTATAAACCTCATTCTGCACATTTTGATTCTGGCTTGGCGTCTGAAGAACCGGGTTACTTTGGCAGAACTGCTTTTGTTTGTGAATCTTTGTTAGTTATAATTGTTTGCAGGAAAAGGCTGGTAGCTGTTTGCACATAACAAGAAGTATTTTCTGTATTCATAAAGCAAATTGTGTTTTTCCACAAAGATTCAGTCAATTTATTTGCGCTATAGGAAGCTGAAGCCCAGCAGGAGTTAATGAGTGTTTACTGCCCAGTCATCCCCAGACTCTCCATTATTATTACTCCCTCCTCTTCCTCCTCTCCCTGCTCCTCCTCCTCTCTCCATCCATCATCGTCTCATTTCATTCCTCCCCACCTCTCGCTGCCGTTTCATAATGAAATGTACGTTGTGTGTTTACTGAGTGTGTTTCTGTCCCTGGTGACCAACCTGTTCTCAGAAAACAAGCAAAGCGTCCAGATGTGTGAAAACCTGAATCCATCCAAAACCAGAAGCAGTGGCTGCAGCCAGCTGTCCGGCAGCAGCTGCAGAGCCGCGTGCGGTCGGACCATATGGCCAGGGGGGGCGCCGCTGAGGGACATAAATCATAACATGCTGTATGGATTAATTTCTGGCTCAATGGTTTTAGTTTCCTTCAGGTCGTCTTCTAGAGTCACGCTGCCAGGCGAACGAGTCGGCCTCCACTGTCCTAGTCCATGTAAGCAGCGTTTGCCAGGCCAGATGATAGTATTTGATTTGGATTGAATCGTTGTATAGATCATGATTCCTCCTGGTTCTGGATGCAGCTAGAAGGATTTTTGCTCTTATTGTTTTACTTTTGAATGGCTGTGTTGATGGGTAACCATGGCAACAAAACTATTTTTAAAACTGACAGCAGCTGATTAGCATCTCAAAAGCTCAAATTATACCTGAACTTTGACCCCACATCCCAGAGGATGGAGGAGGATCCAACCGTCTCCGTCATCGGTCATGGTGGTCAGACATCTTATCCCCTCCTCCAGCATCCCTCCAAAGGCTCCTTCTCCAGGAAGAAGCAGAATGAAGTGACTTCCTGGTCGGTTTAAGGTCGCGCTGCGTCTCCAGGACATGGATGTGTGTTTTCACGGCGCAGACAGAGACGAAGGCAGCGACATGAGCGGCGGAGCGCCGCGGCTGTGACCGCCACCTCTCCGCTCCGTTCACTCAGGGTCACATGAATGTTTCAGCTGCGTCGCTGTGGGAAGCTGCCAGACATGACAGCAAGAAAAAACATGCAGATTTCCCAACTGGAGCACAAACACCAGCAGAACAGCTGAGGTGATACGGTAAACTTTCAAATAAATGTCGTCAGACGTGTCCCAGGATTCTGGAGGTCAAATGTTTATTCATCAGGATGATAAACGGCCTCAGAGTTCAGCTGCTCCTGATCCTGAGGCCTTTATGTTCAGCTTTCACTAAAAACCTGTTTGATTTATTCTTTCTTTACACTATGACCTCTGACCTGCTGAGTCAGGAATCTGTCAGGCATCAAGGTAACTTTTTGTCCTCTGCAGGAAAAATGAGCGACTTTAAGGATTTTAATAAGGTGAGATGCAACGACAGAATATTAATATGAACTTCTCTGACTTTTGTCTCCTACTACTCTCCATTTTGTAATATTTTATCTTATTTTATATGTTAACTTTATGTTTTCTCAGTTTTTCTCTCCATAAAAGCGACATGTGGTCTGATGGCATCAGCTGACATGATGCTGCCATCACCAAATTGACTTTCTTGCCTAAAGTTCCTCCAGATGACATTTATCATAAAATGGCACTAAATAAATTGAATTATATTGAACTGAATGAACTAAATGAGAAAACGTAAAGCGCTGGAGTTCAGGCCATGATTAAGAGTTAAACATTAAAATAAAATAAAGGGACATAAACAGCCTTTTACTTCTTTAATTGTAATTTTTCCCTCTGTTTTCCCCATCAGGTTGATCTATGAATATTAATGCATATTGATCTGAAGCTCAGCAGGTTAACTTGAGGTTAATTCATGTTTTGTTCCTCTGAAGGTGCTTTGATTCCTAATCATTGCTTTCATTAAGCCATCATTCAACAGCTGAATGTGAAAATGATTTCTGCAAATTTCTCAGAATCACAAAGAGGCTGATTCATTTTTAAAAACCTGAGATCCCAGATCACAAAAGCCTGTTGAGTTTTTATGTTGTGTGAACCTGAACGTCGCTCCAGACTGTCGGGTTTGTTTTATTCATCCTCAGATCAACAGAGAAGGAGGAAGATTTTCTGTTTTTCTGTTTGTTGGGTTTCAGGAACAGACGCTGCCTCTGCTGGATGGTTTTCAATGAAATCTCACTTTAATGTTATTTACAACTTTTATTATGTAGAAGGAAAACTAACATAAAAAATCCATCCTGGAAACTCAGTTCAGTTCAGTAGTTTTCCACTGAGTTGTTTTATAGAAGCACAGATTCACAATAAATGCCAATCCAGTTTCTATACAGGAATATCCATGAAGTGTTTATCAATGTTTAGAAGCTTCATCTGTGATTCTGTCAGTCAGGATCTGCTGGTTGGAAAGTTGAAATCATGAGCTTCACCTTCCAGCTCAGCTCCTCTTCAACCTTTAAACATCACAGCAGTTCATATAAAACACATTAAAGTTCATGTTTAGGAGCTGATAGACATGTTTGATTGAGACGGATGAAGTTTTTATTGACTGAATGAAATGAAGAACGGAGCAGAACCTTCAGGCTGCTGACGAACGACTCGCTCAGGTCGGAGGATTTCTTCTTCTGTGTTTTTCTAACTTACATTCACTCAACATGAATGGATGAACTCTAAACGGAGTCGACTTTTTTACATTTTCAAGGACAAAGCACTTTGAAATGTGCGATACAAATAAAATTTGATTGATTGATTGATTGATTGATAAACATCAGAGTTTGAGCTTCGCTTCACAGGAAACCAGGAGGACAGATGTTACAGCATGAGGGTCCAGAAACGTTTCCTCTCTGGAAACCACGGCAACCGCCTCCAACCCGGAGCTGACCCTGGTCCTGAAGAGCAGCGCTGCGCACCGGGTCACATCAGCTGCGTTTTCAGGAGAAACTTCACTAAGAGGCACCACAAACGCTTTAACAACGTAAAAAAAGAAACTAATATCCAACAGAAAAACGGAGAAATGTTGATCCGTTTCTGCACAGTTAGACATTAATAGAGCCAGCAGAGCTGAGTGGGAGACAGACAGGCTGAACATGTGCAGCTGCTCCAGGAAACCACTGAGCTGAAGGTTGTTACACTGAGTGGGTTTCATGTTCAAACTGTCTGGGTTTTTATCCTTTAAATTCATTTATCTATCAGTTCTGTTGAAATGTTTTCAATCTGAAACGGTAAAAATCCACTTTCTAATGATGAGAGCAGAGAGGAGGATCTGTGGAAGGCAGACTGGACAAGAAAAGCAGAAGATAAAAACCAGGAGGGAGGAAGACGAGGAGAGGATGATGATGGGAGCGATGAAGAGCGAGAAGGTCGAAGAGAGACGAGAGGGAGGAAGAAATGAAGAATGGAGGAGGAAAGAACAACAGATCGATGCAGAAAGAGAGGAAAGATGGAAGAAGAATGAAGAGCTGGAGGAAGGAGCTGAGGAAGACGTCCACACATTGATGATGAAGAAGATGAGGAAGATGAAGAGAGGAAAGTGATTTCAGACTGAACAGAAAAACAAACTCCAGCTTGAAAAGACGTGAAATATATTTATAAAAATCAGAAATGAAATGAAACATTATTGTGTCGAGTTTCTGCTTCCATGGATTCATTTAGTAAAAAACTTCAACATTAGAAAAGAGTTCATCTGAAAATACACTGTAAAAACACACAGAGCACGATTTAGATTCAATATGTTGGAACATTTTAAATACGACAACAATAATTCATAAGTAACATTTCAGCAGGAAAATGAGCTGATTTAAAATCAATAAATCCTCAATGTTGATCATTTCACCGATAACACGGTTAAAATGTTTTATTATAATTTAAATAATTCAACTTTTATGTCGTCCTGTTTTAACTGAACTCAGATATTTTCTCTGGTTTGGTTTCTACTTGGTCAGACTTTGTGTTTTTGTGCCTCTTTTCTTCTGCCACTAATAAAGCTGATAATGAAGTCTTTATGACTCAGCCGCCTCAGTGAAATACTCTGACATTTCTCACTCCCATAATTTATCAGTTGCTTGGCGATGAATGTACAGAAAGACGGAGGCAAAAGGCAGGAAAGCTGCTCCCTGGCCCTCCGTCTCTCCCTTGGAGCCGCCTGCTGATGCGTCACTATTTGACTAAAAGCTTTTAGTGGAACTTCAGTGAGACGGACCTGACTGTGAGGAGACGTTGGAAACGTTTTGTGCTGCTGGAGATGCAGTGCTCAGCCTTTGTGAGGCGTTCAGGGGGGAGAGGACGGATCTATTCATCGCAGCTCTACATGCTGTGTGTGTTTGGGTCTGACCAATCAGATGACCAGATTTCAGATCTGGTTTGGTTTCAGGAAGCTGCTGATACAGGATGAGTTTATAGAAATATGCAACATAGATGCTTCTCCAGGCTGCTGCTCTGCATTCAGCATTCAGAAAGATTTCTGTCATTTGCTGCTTTACTCCAGAAGCATTTAGTTTTCCTTTGTTTTACTTTAAATTGCCTCAGAAGATGCAGATCGGATCTGCTTTCAGATTTCACATGTTCAGGTTTCCACAAAGTTTCATGACATGAAAGAAGGAAAAACTGTTTTCTGAAGACACATTTTCTATGTCAGACCAAATTTTAGTTCTCTCTCAACTTTAAAAGTAATTTGTAAATGAAAAACATCTGAAGAAAACATTTTTTCTTTAATTTCCACAGCAAACAGCCAACAGAGCTTCAATCTCCTTCTTTATTTTCCAATTAGATTCTGAATGCCAAGTGAGAAAAAGAAATATTTTTGCAAAATTGATTTGCTTTAGCAACAAGAAAAAACAGACTTAGAAAAAAATGTTTTTTATTTTTTCTTTGTATTGGATGAGAAGAAAAATAGTTTCATGAAGTTTGGTTAAAAAGTCTTTCTAGTCAGAATCCATTTTAACGACTGGATGAGGAGAAATGTCTGAAAATATTCTGAAAACATTTGGAAACGTCTTACTGCTGCAGACATTGTTTCTACTCTGGATCCAGGGAGGAACAATAGGAAACGACTAACGGTCCAGTCAGACAAAAGTCAGTACAACAGAACTAAATATATTTATATGTGTGAAAATTCAGGTGTTTTGGCAGAGAAGTGACAGAAACATGGCGACACGAATCAGAGCAGGATGATTAGAAATGATACAAGCTGTGTGCAAAAAGCAACATCTTTAATACGAGAACATGAAAATAACAGCAGAAATGAAAACAGAAGTTTGTTTGGAGAATCTGCCATGACGCAACATGACCTCAGTGCTTTAACGTGAACTTTAATTAGGACGTTTTCTGATGCAGTAATTGTCTCTTTGTGGTTTGAGTGGCAGAAAAAGGCCTGAGCTGAACTGACTGGATGTAAAAGGAGCCTCAGTGAACAAAGAGCCGCTGCAGGTCAACAGGCGGGTCAGCAGGCGGGCCAGCAGGCGGGTCAACAGGCGGGTCAGCAGGCGGGTCAGCAGGCGGGTCAACAGGCGGGTCAGCAGGCGGGTCAGCAGGCGGGTCAGCAGGCGGGTCAGCGGCTGAACAAGAACATAAACTCTTTAACAGCCTCTCCAGGCTTCACTCATCATTTTCTACTTTTCAAGAACTTGAACTCTAACTGCTAAATCCCTCAACATAATTATTCAGATTTTACTGAGGCAAGCAGGCAGTTCTTTTATCCGACATGTTTATGGTCCTCAGTGTTAATAAAAGTGAGGCCTGAGCTGCCGTATCTTTACAGAGGAAGGAGAGATGTGTGGAAATGAAACCAGGAGTGTGTGTCCTTTCATTTTATTCTCATCCAACACACGCATCCAAAATTTCAATCAGAGTTCCTGCCGGCCGTTAAATGGGCCACATTTGCATCTGGAGAATGTTTCATTTCAGCTGGCGGAGCTCGGTTTGTGTCCGCCTCTCCTCTCCTCTCTCTGCTGGATTCAGGCCTTACGGGAACCTCTCTGCTTCCTGCTGACCGCTCCTCCAGTTCCTCTCTGCTCCGTTTCACCATCATCCCTCCTCTGAACACAGAGTCTGTCATCTGATCAGACAGATAGTTCTAAATATTCCTTTAAATTCAGAAGTTTCTCCATTTTATGTAGAATTGCTTTTTCACCAGTTTGCTGCATTCCTTCAGAATGCAGCAAACTGAACTTTTATGAATTTTACTGAATTTTTATGTTAAGAAATTACTAAATGTATTAAACTTTCAGAAAAGGGGATAAAAATGTGAAATCTGAGTTACTTAGTTTCAACTGGAACTGGGTCAGGTTTACTTGATTTCTGGCTCACAGCTTTTCCTGCTTCCTATAAATATGTATAATGGACTGAAACCAGGTTGTGACTTGGTTTACTGTGTTATCAATCCGGTGGCATCCTAACGTTCCTCGTCCATTTAAAATCCCAGTTTAATGTCCCGACTGCTTTTTATTTAAATGTTTCCTATATAATGTTCATTCCTCTTAAACAAATCCAATTTTGATTTTTCTGTTATCACACAGTTTGAGGTTTTGTCTTAAAGTGAAACTAAACTCCAAATCAACTTTCTTTTGCTGATAAACTGCCTAAACAGACTGATAACGGTTCTATCTTTATGTTTCTGTAGAAATGTTGACATTTTTGTGTAAATTTGTATAAAACCATCTCAGCGCTGCCCTCCTTTCTCCACAATTAGTCACGCCCCTCCGTGTTTCTTGGCTCCGCCCACTTTGATGAAAATATATGCTACATAGTGTTTAACTTGAAGGTTGTGAATGAACCAATCAGAAGCCTGAAAAGCTGTGACATCATTATGGTCAGGTTATTTTAACAAACTGAGTTATGGCTTCATGGAAAGTTATTTAAAATGTCAAAAAGAAAAGAACAGACATGAATTCTCTAAAAAGGTTTTAAAGCAGATAACAGACGACACAGACGGCTCAGATTCTCCTTCCTGTGTCACTGCATCCGTTTTATTTCCTCCCAGGTGACAGAAACACATTTCCACTGAGACGTCTCCTTCGTCTCCACTGAGATTTCTCCTGTTCCCCCCAGAGTCTCCCACAGATGAGACACTGCACTGCAGAATGAACTCCAGACAGATCTCCATCAGTCGTTTAGGAACTGGCATCACATTTACTGTCGGCCTGTTTACTGGAGCAACTTTTAAAGATAAAACTTTGCTTTTAAATCCTGAACATTCGTCAGAGGACCGAACAGGCAGACGGGTTTAGGATGAGCTCCAGCATCACGTTCTGATTAATGGACAGAGACGGCTGGAAAATGCTGCTAAAAAGCTGCTGATGTTTAAAAAACGAGTTCATAATGGACGTTCAAAGCAGCATGTGAAAGCTGTAAGTCCACAATCAGGTGAAACTGTAATTGGTCAATTCTCTGAAGGCCAGAGCTCAGGTTTCTGTAAGAGCTTTTATGTCCAACAGATCTGCAGCTGAGAGGCATCAGCTAAAGGAAACATGAAGTGTTTTGGTTTAAACCAGAGAAAATAAAGAATCTGAGCAATAAAGAGTCAACACAGAATCATATGAGCAGGTATTTATATACCCTGGATTTCCATTTAAAGGATTATATTGGTAAAAATTAAAATCATCATCATTCTGAATCCCTGACCTGCCATTATTTTGTACTTTCGTGATGTTCCTGGTATCGGAGGTGAGCCTGTCGTCTGTAGTTGTTTTGCAGGATTCTGTGTTCAGCGTTAAACCAGATGCTCATGAATAAAAGTCCATCTGGAAGCAACAAGCTGGAGGACAATGCATCAATGCATCATGATGAAGATGGCCGCCATTATTCGCTGTGAATTTCACTCATCAGCTCAACGAGAACATCAGCAGACGGAAGGAGGGAAAAGTTCAGACCTGCTGTCTCACATGTCCAGGAACAATTCTTGACTTTTACTGAATATTACAGACAGTATGTGCTGGGCAGTGAGTTAATATGTAGGAAAAGTACGGTGGCCCAGAAGTGTAAACCACAGCAAACTAAGCACATCTAATTCTGGTATTTTCTGTCTTTGTTCAGATAAGCAGACAGTCACAGCATCATGTTTTACCCAAACTGTGGAAAACAACCAAGCGGAGCTTCAAAGTGCGTCCCAATCGAAACATACAGCAGTAGCTACGCTCTTCTTCTTCTCTCTAAACTTCCTGGTTCATACCGCCACCTACTGTCCATGAGTGTGTAGCAGTTTTAACTCGCGTCCAATAAATCCTTTGTTCATTTTGTATGATGAAGCTAAATAAGTAAAGCTTTCAGTAACTATGTTTCCATCATGGCAGCATTCATATTTGTGAAAAATGCTCTAAAACCAGAATAACTCTCAGTTCTAAAGCCAAAGTGGGATCATCCAACCGTTTCCCACTGGGACTCTCCAGTTTTGGTAATGTGGTTTTTTATTTGAAGTTGTACTTTCTAAATGTTTTCCTCAGGTTTGCAGAAAACTCTTGAAACTTTGAAGTCTTTTTTCTCTCTCATTTTGTTCTCAGAGCCAACATTCAAACACATTTACTTGTTTTTTTTCTTCATGTTTGACATTATTAAAATAACTTAGAGTCCACACCTTCATGATCTGACTTGTTCCTTTCTGTGTGACTCACATTTCTGGTCTGTGAAACATAAATGTGAATATTTCCTAACTCTGATCTGAATTTGTTCTGAGCTTTTAGCTGCTGTGAGGGAAACATTTTGAAACGTTCAGCAGCAGATCAAACTCCAAGAGGAGCTGAAGGAACAGAAACGTGAAGCTGCAGAGGATCAGACCAGCTGCTGACACCACGGTGAACTCCGTCAGCTCTTCACGCTGACAGAAACGCCGCCGATGATGAATGGATGAAAGTGTCTGACTGCTGAGCTGCTGCTTCAGAGGAAACGTTTTCCTGACCTGACAGGATCTGCTCTGTGTTCCTCAGAGGAGAACGTTTTTATCAGACGGTGTCATCAATCTGGGCTGGAGGCTCAGCGTCACAAACACACAGGATTCAGCCGCTCTGCATTAAACAGCAGAGAAAATATGAGTCTCTTCCTTTTTATTATTAGTTTTCATAAATATTTCCACTCAGATCTCTTTAATCTGTGGCTTCCTGTATGAACCAGAGGATTATACAGCAGATATTTGCTGAGTGAGGAAAAAATGGATCTGAGAAGGAAATAAACTGTTTTGGAAACTGAAACTCAGGTACAGATTCAATAATTCAGACAGGATTCAGTACAAAATATGGAAACATGAAGCTGCTTTCTACCAGCTGGATTAATAAAGCAGATTAAAAAGAGGATATTTACAGAAACTCTGAAAACATTCAGGATTTCTGGTATTTTACAGGAATCTCCAGGTTCGACTCGTCACACATTCCTCCTCCGTTTGGGTCTGAATGTGGAGATAAACCGAACAGAACTGCATAGTTATTAAAATCATATTTATTTATCCATGTAGCCACAGACAGACAGCAGCTTTTATCGGAAGATGGCTCCTTTAGGTAAATTATTTTGTTTTAATGTTTGAGAAATTTAAAAATGGATCTAATCTTAGTGAAAATCATCCTGAATGAACGACCCATCAGCAGAACCAAATGGGATTAAATGGGATTAAATGGGATTAAATCATTACTAGAATGAAAAACTGAATATTTACTGAATGCAACAAACTTTTACTGCCACAGAAAAAAGATCAGGATTATCGAGCTGCTGGGGCGACAAGATGAGAACGGTGCAATTCCCAAACATCAGGACAGCACTGACACACACACACACACACACACACACACACACGCACACACTTATCTAGTGCCAAATCTCTACAAATGTCTCTGTCCACGTCACAAAAAAACCAATGTTTTTATCTTGACCTGCTCCTTTTTATTTTAATATCTTCCTTAAACAACATTTCTGCTGAATTGCTCCAAACCTTTAAAGCTGGAATCCTCTCTGTCAGAGATCATCGCTGAGCAGAACTAGAAACTGGGATGTTTCCAGCCTGATCCGTCTCCAGGCGCCGATGCGACAGATCCGCCTCTCCACATGGCGGCTGATTGTGCTCCATAATCTGGGCCTCGATCTGTGCAGGACGTCTTCCTGCTCTGTTCAGGCTTCATGTCAGAAGATTCAGCTGCCGAAATGAAAACCAGAAAACATGAAACGGCTTCAGGATCCCGGCTCAGCTGCTGTTTCACTCGACTCCATTTTGTTTAATTCAGGTTGACTTACAGGAAGGAGAAACAAAGTCTCTCCTGAGGTTTTTATTTTTTTGGCAGTGGGGACGTTTTAAATAAAGACATGATGAAAATAGCTCTCATTTTTTATAATATTTTTCACAGAAGTTTTTCTTGGATCTGAGCGGTTCTACATGTCAGAACATCATCAGGAGGTTTCAGTAAATTTCAAGTTTCTGTAAAAACACTTATAATACAGCAAAGTACAGATATTAGAAAATATAATTTGTACTTTTGAGGATTTTCAAAAGTACTTTAACCTCAGTAAACTTTTGACCGAGCAATTTTTACTTATTTGAGATTAGACAATGGATATGATACTTTTACTCAATGACTAGAGGTGAGCTGTTTCAACAGATGTGTTAAAACATATTTTTGATTAAATTTGCCTCGGATCAGAGCCTGATTCTCCTCCCAGTGGCTCCAATCAGAGACTATTGATGTGAAATGTAACACATTAACTCTAATGCAATAAGAGAAAGACTGAGAGCCGCTGGGATGCAGATGGGAAAGAGCAGATTATTGAGAGAGCAGTGAGGAATGTTGACTGGTTCTGATTCTGCTGCAGGAAACGAGTCGACGTTTGCTGAGGCTTTTCCTGCAGAGAAGCTTCAGGTTTTTATGTTCACAGCAGATTCATCTTCATCTGCATGTTCATCAGAAATCTGGTAATGAGCAGCGAGGTGAGGTCATCCCGGAAAATCTACTTCCTGGTTGTTGAGACATGAAGATGAAATCATGAGGAAAAATGAGGTTGATCATCAATAACAGAGTATTGATCCACAGAAGACTCATTAAATATTACAGTGATTACAGACACTAATAACTGATAATATTCTTCAGTGTGAAATTATTCAGTCACAAAAAGGTGAAATCTGTTCAGCCTGTATGTTTTATGTTCTCATGATTTTGTTGATTCGTTTGAGAAAATGCTTCATGTCCTCATATTTGCTAATCAGATTATGTTTCATCACTTTGAACTGCCTTTTCTTACAGTAGATTTTCTTGGAAAAGACAGAAAAGCCTCAAAGGATAAAAGTCGTTCTGATCATATTTTTGCTCCTTACAGTGACAGATGTCTGAGTCTTAATCTCTGATTTCCAGCTGGTTTTACTACCTGAGCTTTAAAAAAACACAGAGCTGGAAACCCTTTAGCATCTTTCCTGCCCTGGATGCTCTGAACCACTAATACAGTGTTTATCTGCAGAGATGCATGACGCTCTGGAGGAAGATCCAAAACGTTCTGGCTTTTTTTCTGAGACTCAAACTTCCTGATGCATGAAACCTTCTGATGTTTGGAGAAAAAGTCGTGATTCCTGAGACGTTACAGGGATTTAATGTCTGTTTTATCATGTTTCATTTCATGTTCCTCATTACATCAGGAGACTGCAATGAAATAATGAAATAACTGATTACTGTTGAAGCTGCAGGAGTTTCTGAATGCTGTTAGATTTTTCTCTGTTTTCCTCACAGCAGCAACAAAACAAAGTTTCTTTAACGACATGAAAGGTTTGTGAAACTGTTGCATGATTGCTGAAAACTAGTGTTAATGAATAAATTCTGATTCAAACATTTCAGATTTGAGCCTTCTGGGAGTTTTTTAAAGAAACTGATGCAATCAAACCAAATCCGTCACGTTGGAGTAAACACAAGGTTTTTAAAGGACAGACAGTCTTCTGGGAGTTTATGCAAAGTTTGAAGACTGAAAACAAAAAGACAGAAACAAGCACAAACTTAAAGCAGCATCCATGAATTTAAAGTTATGTAGATTGTATAAAAAAATATTGTCAAAATCTTCATCTTATGTTTCTGCCTAGAGTCTGATTGGCAAGGATTTTTCTAATCTGCTCACTTGGAGAGCGTGCCGACATGGACAAAGGAATACAAAACCCATTTCAGTTTCAATTTCTTCCAGATCAACTCAGGTCACATTCTCTGCTTTCCTCACAGATAAGAAATGGAAAGGATTTACACGTGTTATTTAATATCCAACTGGAAGGACAAAGTCCAAGAAGCCTGCATTTCATTTCCTAATGTGAAGATCAGGAAGGTCAATGGCAAGAAAGATCCAATTTCAAAAGGTGGATAGTTGAATAGGAAGTTCATTTACTGGGAGAAACTTTAAATCAAAAGGAGGATGAATGAGTCCAGGAAGGAAAAACTCATCCTGACTCTGTTCTCCTGTTAGCTCAATTAAAAACGCTGACAGACACGAGAGCCATGACAGAAATCTGAGAGCGGAGCATCATGCGCTGAAGAGACGGTGGATTCATCACTGAGGTGTCTAGTCAGAGCCGACCCAGATGGCATCAGACCTGGCCTCTGCAGAGACTCAGACATTCCCAGGAGAAAAGGAGACGGACAAACCATCTGTCTCTCAACGAGGCAAACAAACCCAAACCGCTTCAACTCTCTTATTGGTCAGTAACTCCTGAGTTACAAGAAACTGAATCCTGTCGATTCAAACCTCCAGTAGAAACTCTGCAGGCCAGAGGAGGGCTGAGTTAAATGACCAGGACCATCTGGACAAGACCCAGCTGTCTGAGGAAGACCTGCTTTTCTTCATCGGTTCGGACACCTGGAGGCTCTGAGAGTTATGAAAGAAATTCATCTTCAAAAGAATTTGGGTTGAAAACGTTCTGAGCTGCACAGACGTCACGTTCAAATGGGAGCATAAATGAGAGGAGTTCACTGACTTCTCAGACCTTTCATGTTTGAAGTCCTGGCTTTTTTTTCTTTGTGGGGAACGTGAACGCAGCGCAGCTCAACCTGCCGTCATTAACTCAACCCATTCAGGGCAGAAGGGAAGATTTACGGCGTTCTTCAGGGGCAAACTTTGAATATTTCAAAGAGCCAAGCACTTCATCACCCTCATGGTGACTGACTGGTGTGTGTGTGTGTGTGTGTGTGTGTGTGTGTGTGTGTGTGTGTGTGTGTGGGACCATATTTGCTGTCCGTTTTGGCTCCTCCTCTGACTTTAAACTCAGATTCCTGCCTTTGGCTTCCCTTCATATGCTGGAATATTAACTGCAGGCTGAAATCCAAAACTTAAAAATAAAAGATTAAAATATTTTTTTTTTCTTTCTCTCCACCAGGAAGAATCAGCAGAGACCAACCAGCTGCAGCTTCATTCTGTTACTTCTCTATTCAAACCAAAAGGCTGACCTGTATGGATGTTTACATCAACCTACTGTGAGGAATTATGATCCTCTGGAGAACTCTAGGTAAGAGTTTAAAACCCGCCGCGTAGCTCTGGTTGGCAGCTCCATGTGAACCGCAGGAATAAGTTGTAGTGAATTCAGAGGCGCGTTGTGGAGCGGTGAGAATGATTTATCTTTGTGAACGAACAATTATATGAGGCGTTTGCATCTCAACACGCTGCCCAGCGTGTGGCTCTGTGTCCGTCTTCCCTGTAAAGTTCATGTCTGTGGTTCCGGTTGGCCGGAGCGTTTGTGGATAACGAGCAGCGCTAACCTGATCGTGCAGTTTCAGCCTGGTGAGGAGCTTTAACGCTCTCCTCAGAGTCACGCATCACGCTGATTTTATATTACTTTACTATTATTTTGAAGCTTTTGTAAACGTTGTAAGTATAAGTTTGTTGGATACTTTAAACCTTTTCTGTAGCTACTGTTTTACAAACGAGATTGTTGGTAAATATCACATGTGGTATACACATCTCTAAAGTTTTCTGCAGTTTGTTGGTTTTGTGGCTGCATGAATCCCTCCATCAAACAAAAGCAGTTTCATTTACCTGCTTTGGTTTTAACAGTGTTCACATTGCAGACTCTGTTGGCAAAACAGACTAAGGATCGTAAACAAAGTCATCGAATATAAACCTGTAATGAAGACAGAAACGGCCCAGCTGCAGGGCTCAGCGCTGAGCTAACGGATGAGCTAATGGCTTTATAATACCTGCAACATTACGGCGGCACAAACTTTAATTAAACTCTGTCTTCCACTGAACGTTTCCTTCAGACAGTTCAGTCTCAGCCTCTCAGCTCAACAGACAAATCTACACTCTGATCCAAACTGCTAATGAAGGAAGACATCATAGATCTTGTTTCTCTACACGGGTCCTGGCAGAACCGTCCTCTGAATTTTATCGCCTGTCAGGATTTATAGCTTCTTTCACAACTGATTTGATCTGTTTGCTTTTAAAACTTCGACTTCACAACTCAAACCAGTTTGATTCATTTACTGCAAAACAGGAATTTATAAACCTTAAACTTCCCTTTTAAAGTATTAGTCACATTAGAATAAAACTCTTAACTCTGAAGGTTTTAACTAGGCCATATTTCTTCCAACTTAGAAATTTGCAGCTTTCATAATAATATGTGATCAAATCATTTGAGTAACTGGTCATCATCAGTGTGTCCGCCTCTATAAAACCAAAAGGTTTGTAGATCTGGAACAAATAGATGTTAATCAACTTAATGCCAAAGTTTGGAGTGGATCCAGAAAAGCTTCTGTTGGGTGAACCAAACTGGGAAGGATTATAAAAAAGACGTTTTCATCCTACAGAGAGGAAAACGATTCTCCAATAAAAACATTTCAGACAACTGAATTCAGTCTCTAGAAGTGAAAGTCTGAGCAGATTCAGCCCAACAGGAGAGAGAGTGATGCTCAGAGAAATGACTAATAATCCAACAGATCAGCTGGGTTTCATTTTACTGATCAACACAAAAAACTGAGTTTGACTCCAGTGAGACCAGGATTACACTGGAATGAATGTAAGTGACTTTAGTCTGCTTATGATTCTATCTTTATAAATTGGATTATTATGTAATGTACCTTTAACTGAGTTTATTCAGAATCCGCTGTGTAGATAAACTAAACTGAGTTAATCATTTTCTCCTCTTTGAACCAAAATCTTCCAGTTAACTGTGAGTCCATCTATCTGAAAACTAAAACTCGTTTCAAACTGAGTCACCATCAGAACAGCAGCAGATCTGCAACACGAAGCCTGAAGAGGAAAACATTCAGATTAAAAGGTTCAGTCCAAGTCCAGATCTCAGCTGGTTGAAATGCTGAGGGATCTTAAGAGACGAGGAACTGATAACGTCATTCAGAAAAGCCTGCAGAAAAAGTTAGTTTTCCAAACTATTTAGTCATGAAACACACTTCGTTCATCCTGAGGAGTGTAGTGAGAATGTAATTACTCCTAATTCACCTTGAATCTTAGAAAGTCAATCCTCCAGATGCTTTGTTGGAATTGCTCTATTTATTCTAATTCTCTCCCTAACATTTATTTCCAGGATGGAAAAGAAAGACGTTGAGATGAGCGTCTTTAGGAAATCCAAGCTAACCGACGACGCTTCGTCATCAGTAGACGAGTGAGAGGAGAAAACGTTGGAAACACTTCAACTAACCAACGAGCCGCTTTCAGAGGCAGGTTCAATGAAAAGACGCCTGATTTCATTCAGAAAACAAAAACCAGGTTTTCCAAGACCGAAGAGTTTGAAAGACTCTTCAGATCCGAGATGCCAGCAACACCGCCGACGATTTCACCATAAAATAAGCTCCAGTCTGTAGGTTTATTCACAGGTCGCAGAATGATAAGCTGTCAAATCTTATTTTCATTTTTGTGAAGCTTAAACATTTCAAAGGAAGGGATTTTGAAGTTTGAAGATTAGAACTGGTTGGCCAAAGGTTGTTAATCCCAACAGATTTACAGGATTCAGGAATGAGCTCCAGGTTTGACATTTCTTTGGTAGGTTTATGAAGGGCATTACTCCTTTACTCAAGTTCATGAAATAAAATCTTCTGTTTGCCTTTACTAGGCCCACGCTCTTTCATCATGGTCAAACATATAAGTGCTCATCTAATTCCCAGTATAAGTTGTCTGTTCATTAAAATCACTGAAATCTTCAGTTTATTTTAATAATCATATCTCATCCCAGCCATTTTGATGACGTCTCTAGTGCATCTTCCAATCAGTTCCTTTAAAAATGTTGCTTGATTTTGCAAAAATGCAAATTTATCAATTAGCTCAGTAATCCTCAGTTTGTGGAGTACATGAAGACTGTCAGCACATTTATTGTGTAGCTAAATTTTCCTTTAGCGTTTTAGCACTTTTGTTAACTTAGAAAATGTTTTGCTCACTTAGTTTCCCCTAAATGTATATTTCTGGATACATTTTAAAGCTTTAATTTGTTGGGCTGTTTTGAAAACTTCCAGCTGAGAGAATTTGAAATTTATGTTAAAGTTTTTGACTGTTACAAATTCTTCCAGTAGTTTGACGTTTATATCCATGCTCTTATTTTGAAGTGGTCAAAATCTGAAGTTCTGTTTCTCTGTTTTCCCCAATAACTATTTTAAACAAGAAACGTACAGCAACAAACAAGATATCAATATAAATACAATATCTAGATAGAAAATGTAAATTATGATGTCAGAATTAAATGGGTGCTTAAACATTTTAATCTTTAAGGACAGAAATAATTTGGACAGAAGTTAGCGCAAGCTAGCATTAGCTTCAGCTACCCGTCCCATAGGTGTAGCGCTTTAGTGTTAGCAGAGCTAATGTTTATGAGTTAGGGTTGCTAACTACTGATTATATTTGGTGATATTTTGTGTTTATGGATTTGTATTGTGGTTGACGAGAAAAACTAGAAGAGTCTGAATGAAGACACGAGTTCAGATGGTTGTAGCCGCCTGACCGTTAGCCAAAATTACAGCAAACAGGAAACATTCCTGACTTCTTCCTAAACAAATTATCTAAAGTTTACCAAAGTTTTCTGTTTATTGTGTTTTTCCTAAACAGAACAACGTTTATTTCTCTGCAAACAACTTAAGTCAGTTCAGGTATCTGCCTGATGTTTTTAAAAAATGCATGAATACGTTTTTCTGTGCTTTTTCACCGGTTTATTGGATTATTAAGCAATAATTCTCCTTCACTGGACTCTTGACTTCTGGATTTTATTAAAATATGAAAGCAAAATAAAACCCACTCCCTCGGCGGTGAATAAAGAAGCCTGCAGCCTTCTCAGTAACCGTCTGTTTTTCATCACAGTAATGAATAATTTAAAAAATGAATAAACAAACTAATTAGAATTGATTTGTTTCTCTTAAAGAGCTGGAAGGTGACAGCAGCATTTAGAGTCTACCTTTAATAAGACCGAGGGGCCGCGCTGAGCAGCCATCTGTCAGGAATATTAATGCAGGCGGCAGAATGCTGCTGGAATATTTGTTTAGTCATGAAAAGCTCTCCCACTGAGTGAGGACCAAACTGCTGAGTCGCCGCTCTGAAACCCAGGAACAATTTGCTGCTTTGAGTTCTGATTGTAGGTGTTGGCGCCGTGGGCAGCCGCATCTCTGTGGGCTCCCACAATCCTTCACAGCGCCGCCGCAGACCTGCTGCTCGGCTACACACACAAACACACACATATTGGCCCCCTGCTGTGAAATGGGCTCCATGCTGCGCTCTCCTGAGGGACCAGAGCGTTAGCTTAGACCGACACTCAGCCTCTTTTCTTCCTGCATCAGTACTTCACCAAAGTAACAGAGTTGTAGAATATTAAAAATCTGATTTTTTTTACTTTTGTATTGTAATTTTCAGATTTCCAGAAATAATACATGAGACTTTAGAGCTAAAATTTAGTCTCATTCTGTTAATTCATTTCATTTTGTACCAATGCATTTCAGATTATTATGTCAACTTTTTCTGAATTAACTCAAAATACAGCAAAGACTGAGAGATCAGTTGAACATGAAGCTGAAGAATGAATAGCTGGAACTTCTTTAGTTTTCAAGTCAAACTGCATTAAACTTTAAAATTATTGGAGCAACAAGTTCAGTTTTTTCATTCTGTAGACATTAAAACTGTAGGGAAATCATAACATCTGATTGGGAACCTGGAAACCTGAGTTTTATTCTCTTCTTGTCTTTTTAGCTCCTGGTTGAACTGAGGACTAAATTCTGGGTGAAGGTTTCATATTTTCAGGCGGATCAGAAAATATTTTGTCTGAGATGAACATTCAGCCCAGATAACAAGTTCATCCTTTATTTCATCCATTAATCTAAAGTCACATCGATCCCAGAAACCCTCTGAGTGTCAGAGTAAAGTGATGCTGAAGGTCTGGAGCCTTTTGGACTCAGATCCGTCCGTCTCTCTTTTCTTCCCTCCTCGTCTTCGTGTTTAAGGTCAACTCAGGCTGACATGAGGAGCGAAGGTTTCTCTGAGCCACGCGTTTCCATTTCAGAGGAAAATGAAGCTGCAGCGTCACATCAATCACTCAGAGACAGATGGAGCTGCTGCAGCCGCCATGGAGGGCCCGGTCCGGTCAGAGTCCGGTCCGGTCAGAGTCCGGTCTGGTCCGGTCAGAGTCCAGTCCGGTCAGAGTCCGGTCCATTCAGGGTCCGGTCCAGTCAGGGTCCGGTCCGGTCAGAGTCCAGTCCGGTCAGAGTCCGGTCCGGTCCGGTCAGAGTCCAGTCCGGTCAGAGTCCGGTCCGGTCAGAGTCCGGTCCGATCAGAGTCCGGTCCGGTCAGAGTCCGGTCCGGTCAGAGTCCGGTCCATTCAGGGTCCGGTCCATTCAGGGTCCAGTCTGGTCAGAGTCCAGTCCGGTCCGGTCCAGTCAGAGTCCGGTCCAGTCAGGGTCCAGTCCGATCAGAGACCAGTCAACTCAGGGTCCAGTTTTTCTATTTTATGTCTGTGTAAAAAAAAAAGTGTTTGCTAAAAATGTGGCATAATTTTAGCCACAGACAGTTTGGAGAAACTGAAGCATAAGTTCTAACCTCAGCAGAAACCTGTTCGTCCATCTGAGACCAAATCTCAGTGTTTTTATCATCAAGTTTAATCTAATCCAGGTTTTCACTGTTTCTGGTTGTTTCACCTGCAGCAGAATCACATCAGTAACGCGGCTGCTGCAGGTTTTCTTCAACAACAAACAAAACATCTGTACAGCAATTAATCTAAAAACTAAAGTCTGAATAAATCCAGTGATAATCCTGACTAATCCATGGCAACATATTCTAATTATGTGACTTCTGATCGGCTCTGCTGCTCATAAAGCAGCAAAACTTTGAGTGAAGAGCCAGACATGGTGGAAACAGAAAGTTACAAGGACAGCAGTTCATCCCCTCAGGAATCAACCAGTTTCCACCAGACTTACAGAACCACTGGTACCGAAACCAGCCCTCCTGCCTCCCCAGATAAAAACAACATGTTTTTTAATTATTTTAATGTCTGGCCTGATTATTTCAAACAGATTTTGACGTTGTGGCTGTTTGTAAGCGTGATGCGGATTTTAGCTCAGGCTGCAGTCACAACACATCAGATTCAACAACTCGCCTTGAAATATTTATCTGGCAGCACTAAGACTCTGAAGGACAAACTGTGAGGTTAAATCAGTCCAACGAGGGCTCAGCGGGTCGGCAGCCAGGTTCTGGTCCGAACTGATCCGAGTGCATCTGAGGGGAAGGAAACCCCCAGAGGGAACCAGAACATCCACAGCGTCTCAGACGGAGGACGGCTCCATGCCGAGTTCCTCTGGGTTCTGTGGATCACTCCAGACATTAGAATATTCTGCAGGAACTTCTGCTGGGCTGAAAACCATCTGAGACCGGTTCCGACCCGACTTTAATTCTTCAGCTAAATTTTACACGAAGCAGAAATGAATGAAACAGTTCACTTTGTTTAGGATGCTGCAACAAGAAGACCTGCTTTTATTTTGAAGGTCAGATATTTTAACACTTTGATGTACTGGATGCATCAGATGTCAACACTGAGTTAACTTTCAGTATTTCATCAACAACAAACTGTATTATTTGTATTTAGGATTAGCGCTGAGACGAGGATGTAAAATGATTTCTCATGCATTTATTATTTTTTATTTTACATTATTACTCTGATAAAAATAACACGACTGTTGGACATTTTCTCTCCTTCATGAAGCTGTAAAGTGAAGAAATATCAGCTGTCAGTTCTGTGAACGTTTCTGGGTTCAGTTTCTCAGATTTAAACTGAAATAAATCCATTTTATCAGCAGCGACATAAAACTCCAAACCAGGTTCAGTAAAGTCAGCTGATCGTCCTGAGATTATTAATCTGCTGAATCATCCAGTCCTGATCAGGACGAAGCATCGTCAGGTCTGAAGCAGAAAACGTTTTTCTGTTTCCTGGTTGTTTAAAAATGATCAGCAGATAAAACTGATCGATCCGACCAGCAGGAGAAACTTTACAACTGTGATTATCTGCAGTACATTATTCCTCCGATTTAAACATTTTTACTCTGAGCTGATTTAAAACTCAATTATTTTCCTCAAACTTTTATTGCAGATCCTCTGATCATGTCTGAGATTCTCAGTTTTATCGTTACCTGCTGTAGGAAAAGCATGAAGAGGTGAAGGAGTTTCCTTCAGGTTTCATCTCTGAAATAAACATTTATGTGATGGATTTCTGTGTGAGATAAATGAAAAGGTTGTGGAAGGGAAACTAATTTTAAACGCCCAGATGGAAACGTGATTCGATCCACGGAAGGAAAGAGGAGCAAAGATTGCTGTAATTTCCATGAGAGACGAGTCCAAACAAGCTGAGACGTTTCCATGCCGACGGACAGACAGCATCGCTGCTGCAGGTGAACATCAGGACCTCGCAGGTTGTTAGAGCAGAAAAACATACAAATTGCAGGTTTCTGGATGTTGAACTCAGTTATTGGCCAAATATATAATTTCTGCTGCAAAATCTGCTTTCAGTTCGTTTCTTTCAGGAGAATTTTACAACCTGAAAAATATTTTCAAACATCAGCAGAAAAGTTTCAGATGTG
Source organism: Poecilia latipinna (assembly GCF_001443285.1). Taxonomy (NCBI): domain Eukaryota; kingdom Metazoa; phylum Chordata; class Actinopteri; order Cyprinodontiformes; family Poeciliidae; genus Poecilia; species Poecilia latipinna. The sequence goes on from NW_015114810.1 coordinate 54,280, forward strand.
TGGAAATTATATATCAATCTGCTGCATATATAATTTACAATAATAAAACCAGCAGAGATGGTTTCCTCAACAATTATTTTAGCTCATATTATCCCTGCTGGGGGGATTTTAACAACCACATTGTAACATTTTAATATTCTTTAAATACATCTACATACAGTTCGTTCTTTTGTTGTAGAAAAACAGGCATAAATCAATAAAAGTGTTAAGAATTACAGCAGGAAGTGGAGGAAAATGATGCAGAGGTGAGAAATATTAATGAAATAATGTCAGTCAGTCTGAACAATAAATTTATTCATCATCTGAAGAGATTTTAGATTCAACTGTGTTCAGAAACCGAAAACTTTCAGGATTTATGCTCATTCTGAGTCACTTTGAGTTTTTAATGTGTTTTTACTGACAGGTTGAAATGTAGAAATGTTATTTTTTCCTGACTCAATTATCAGCTCGTCTGAACACAAACAAGAAAACCTCCAAATAAATCACAGCTACACGTCAGGACATTAGAATATTGTGAAAAAATATTGTTCAGAGAGAGAAAATAATGTATAATCCATATTCACGACTCAAAGTGAAATAGTTCTCATTTCTTGATGATTAAGGCTCAAAGAAAATAAAAAAAACCCAAATTTAGTATCTAATCGTGTAAAAATGGTAAATGCTCTGTTCACAGAAAGTTAAGTGGAAGGAGAAAGTGTCTTAGGAAAAGGAACAGGGGAAACATCTCTTCAAGTCCAGAGTGAATTCATGGACTTTATGGATTTTTCCTGTCAAATTTACCAGTTTTATATTTATTACTGTAAATGAAAACGTTTATTTTCCCAGCAGGCCGTCCTCCTCTGAGCTGCTGAGCGTGACCTTCATCGACCTCTGCGGCCATGATTACATTCATATTCGATAAACTGGATTATTATTGAAAAGTTCATTTCAATAGCTGAATGTCTGGAAACAGTGATGAGTTATTCATTGTTCTTTTTACTCGCTAAATTAAATCTGTTAGGATGATTTTCTTCTCACAGCCGTAAAACCAATTAGACGTTAAATAATCCAGAAATGTTGCTAAATGAAAAATATATCAGAGCCTTTTTAATCTGACAAATGAACCTCATAAGAAGATATATTCTAATTTGAAATTAACTTTTTCTTGAAGGAAAAACACTTTTCTGAGTTTCTCTCTGCAGGAACTTTTTCTACTAGATTTAATCTGCAACTTTCTCACTTCTAAATGTTTTCCTTAATCACATTTATTATGTATTAATGCTGTTTTTCAGTTTGTAGAGTTAAACAAGTTCTTTCTGCTCAGGTGTTGGTCTTTATGTTTGGATGCATGTTGTCGGGTCAGAACCTCTGGATGACCGACTGCAGCTGCAGAAACATGAAGCTCATAATTATATTAAAGCTCCTGTGATGTTTGAAGCTTGTTTAAAATAACATGAGTGGCTCTGATGCAGCGCCGTCCATGAAATGTGATGAAACGCGTCAGCAGCAGAACCCTGGACCATCTGAGAGAGAGAGAGAGAGAGAGAGAGAGAGAGAGAGAGAGAGAGAAGACTGAGACGTTCTCAGGACAGACCTTCACACTGGAGACAGACCTTCACCTTCACGCTGGAGACAGACCTTCACACTGGAGACAGACCTTCACACTGGAGACAGACCTTCACACTGGAGACAGACCTTCACACTGGAGACAGACCTTCACACTGGAGAC
>NW_015114810.1:59964-61073 GCF_001443285.1 Poecilia latipinna
CAGACCTTCACACTGGAGACAGACCTTCACACTGGAGACAGACCTTCACACTGGAGACAGACCTTCACACTGGAGACAGACCTTCACACTGGAGACAGACCTTCACGCTGAGGCTCTGATTTCCACCGATTTACTGACTGAAGATCAGCGAAACAAGCTGGATGTTCGGTTACTAGGTGGAAGAAAAACTACCATGAATAATACCAAACCTGCTCAGCAACGTTTAATGGATGCACAAACTGGAACGTCTGATTGCCCAGTTATGAGTGAATATTAATATTTTTACAGAAAATGCTCATGATTGTATTTTATTTGACTACTTTTTCATATATTGTTTCATTCTGTAAATTTGTTGTCTATAAATTGAATTTACTGTTACACACTGACAAAAAAATTAAGATAAAATATATTTTTCTATAATGTTAAATATATTTTTAAACTGTGTTTCCTGTTTAGTGCAGCTTTTGTTTTTCTATATAATTATTTTCTATTTCTTTTACTCGTAAATAACTAATCAATTTCGTATCTCAGGAAGACAAATTCAGACTGCTGACTGCTTCCAGATGTACATATTAAGTTTTTAAAGGTTTGATGTTGGAAGTAAACATGCAGGACTCTGTGAGCCTTCAGCCTCCTGATTGGTCAGATTTTTAAAATTATTTTTCAGTTTCTCCTGTAGGAAGGTGAACAGGAAGCAGCAGGCAGCGACGCCTCCGTCCAGCAGGAACATGTGAAGCTCTGAGGAGCCTCCATGGCTTCAGCCGCTTTTCCTCTCATCAGCAGCAGCAGAACAAACCTTACAGCTCAGCTTTCACCCAAAACCAAACATGTCTGACATGTGACTGACTGTTAGTGTGAATCTGAGGGCAATTTAAAATGTCTGTGGACTTGATGTGTTTCCCAAACTAATGTCTGAATAAATGCTGCTGCAGGATCGATGGGTTCACAGCCAGGCTGGTTATTTTAGATGCAGCAGGTTTGTATTTTTCTCATGTTGTGATAATTACACACAAACTGACGCTTCTTCTGAGCTCAGACATTCTGCTGCAGCAGCTTTAATCAGGCTTTCACTACCTTGGGGTTCAGCAGGTGTGTGTGTGTGTGTGTGT